>NW_009605439.1:24792-49404 GCF_000690535.1 Cariama cristata | reverse complement strand
TCTATTACATAAGAAGTTTAAAGATCAACAGAATATGTACAAAAATTGGAAAAAGAAAATATTGTATGCTCAGTTCTCTTCTACCACAGACTTCAAGAGCCAGCGTGTCCATCATCAGACAGGAAAATGAAAAATAAGAGGTGGAGATGCTGAAGAAAGACCTCACGGAAACATGTAGTAGTTGTAGAATTATGTTATCAAGATTACAAAGGAAAAAGTGAAAATTCCTGCAGAAAACTGTTGAAGATAGCAGGTGGTGACAAGCTCCTCTGTTCCAGATAACATGGAAAGAATAAAGGAAGTAGCTCAAAGTGCAGAGCTGGCGTAACAAGCTATTGGGGATTGTTCAGCTTAGATCTTCTCTTACAACTATTTTGCACACAGAAGAGGACCTCATTTTCTAAACAGTATTTGACATTCATTTTTTTTCAGCTATTGCAATCTGATGAATAATAAAGTCTTTAAATCACCATACTCTGCCAAACAGATGCTTTAGTCAATCATCTTATTATGTATGAAATAGCTTACCCACTTATACTCTGTCTATAGGTCCTTCAAACTGGCTTCTCCTAAAGGCTACAGCTTATTCTTACCAGTGCAGACCATCATTCCAGGGTGTAATATCTTCAACTAAGGAACGTTGCCTGTGATTTACATCAGACAATCAGGTTTTTGTGTTTTACCTCTTCATAAAAAATAGAAATATAATGGATAAAAAAAGTTTCTCCGAGAGTAAATATCCCGTGTCTGATACAGCTAGGGAAATCTCTAGATATACTTAATGCTGCTTGATGAAGTAGTATTAGGAGTATTAATTTTCTAGCTTGATTTACTTCAGTACCCTAATTCTCTTAGTATTATTTTGGTAGACCACTGAGGAGAGAGAAAAGAGCAATCTGTATTTTTCCATTTGAGTAGATGATAAGCAAATTTTCCTGATTGAAATGTGCATCGGACCATTTAGAAAGTTGAAGATTATTCTATGTAACAGAATGATTTTAATACATACTTACAAAGAAAGCAATTTCCTGTTACTCTGTAATACCAATTATCCATTCAAAAGAGTCTGAATTTTACATCAGCATGATTTTTTTTATATATATAATTTCATTCTCTGATCAAAGGAAATGAGATTCCTTTATACTAGGTCTTTATTTTGACAAAAATGCCAATTAACTACTTTATACCATTTAGATTTCACTATTATGTGAATCAGAAAATGGCTTCAGCTATTCTTTTAAAATAAAGCAGCAATGTAATATATTTTAAAAGCTATTCTTATCTCTATGCAGTAAAAGGCCTTCATAAATCACTAAAAGATCTCTGCAGCATCATTTCCTCGGTTTCAGACTGCGCTACGAATCCCACATATGTTAATGTTCGTCCCATAAACAGCAATTTATGAGGATTTCCCCTCTTGACCAGAAGCTCTCAGTCTCCATTGTTTTATAAATGTTATAAAACAAAGCAAAACAAAACACTGGAAAGATTCTAGATTTGTAAAGTCACAGGAACATTGCACAGATAAACAGCTCCTGAGCTGACAAACAGTTATGCGTTTTGGAGGTTAGTTTCCATACCATAATTTTATTGATAGAATAACATATCCCTTAAAAAAATGGAAATTTTATAATATAAGTCTCATCACGTTGATTTTGTTATGGGAAAAATGAAGCATAAGATGGGTGATATGGTCCTTAATTTATCTGTTTAAAACCGTATCAGTTAAGCAATTCTAAATTATCTGAAATTGTTATACTGAAATAGTACATACACAGAAGTTGCAAAATTAAAAATTTCCAGTCTGTGTTGGTTTGCGTTAGAAATCACACTACTTGTAATTGAAAAGCTATCATTTATTATTTTAGTTGTAGGTATGCTGCTCAGAGTATGTAAGGTTTATTTTGATTAATGACTGTATAATTCTGCATTGCATATCTGCAATCTGTCAAAGAATTTTAACATGAAATGTTGTTAGCAACAGTGAAGAAAAGGTATCAAAACACTGACATTTTCCCTTTCCCAGATGAAGAATTCAGGTCTATTTTACGGATTGGATAGTAACATTTTCTATCTGTTTTTCAACTCCTTTCTCCCACATTGTGCAGTTGAAATGGTTCCAATTGATACATCTTTATGAAATGAAAAACTAGGATTGGTTACAAGATGAAAACCCACACTGTATCCTTAAAAGAAGATGACAGTGAAATGTGAAAGGAATTTACAGTTAAGATTTCCAAATCATATCTAACTTCTCAGAACGATCAGGAAATTAATCTTTACTGAATCTGGTGATGTTGTGAGATTCCAGAAATACATTCAAAAATTATTACATTTGTGCAACTCATCTACTTTCTCTCAATTAAAGCTGCCATTGTATTTGCTGTTGTGTCCCTGTTACTATAGCAATGAAATCTATGTAAAAACCTGGACAGATACTGACTGATTGCTGCACCTGATATATAATTTTTCACAATCTACCTTCCATTCATTATTTCTTAAATTGCTATAAAATAGCATAATTTATCATAACAGATAGGTATGAGCACACATACCAATTACAACGTCATCAGAAAACATACAGAAATAAGTTGGTGGTTATTTTTAAAAGAACTAAGACATGAAATTATTTTGTACTATTTTTAAGTAGCCATTCCCTACCCAAAGTTACTGCTACGCTGCGGAGGGGAAAACTGAAGGGCAATTTGAATCTCACTTTAAGCTGACTGTTCAGCTTTATTGCAGATTAAACTACTTTACATTTAATGGATATTCTTCCTTTCTAATAGCAAACATACATCACATGAATATGTTTCACTTGTCTTTAAGTATTAATTTTCCTTAAGTTCAAATATCCATTAACATCAAATATTTGCCTACTTCCATTAAGCTATTTCTGTATTATTTGCAAATGCAGATACTGCTCAGCTTTTTTAATACCCCTATACCTTTTCCCTCGAAACACCTCGATTTTTTATAGACTATTTTCATATGTTTTCTTTAACAAATGGGGAATATTTTTGGGCTTTTCTTCTTCATTTAGCAAGATTGAGATTTTGTCATGGCAGCATTCACTTTTCTAATTTTTCAAATTTCTTTTAGCTTGATGTTTATTTCCCTCCAGCTGCTCTCATTGACTAGAATTTGCTGAGGTTGTTCACTTTTCCTACTGATGGGGACTCAAACAACCTTGCCGTGAGTGCAATGGGTGAAATGAGGATTTAATTTCAGACGAGGGAGGAAAAGTCAATGCCAAAGGTGCCTCACCTCTCCCTGTCCAGCAAGGAATCTCTATTTTCTCCCCACATGTTGAAAAAGAGGTGGGACACATCTAAATTCCTGTTTATACTCAGGGGAGATTTCATCAGCACAGTCAAAAGAGCCCAGACAGCAGCTTCTCCCACCTTCAGCTAAACATGCATTTTGTTCGGCATTTCTACTTTTCAAAAGAAATTCAGCATTTTTCATATATTTGCAGGCTACACAGGGACTTGTGACCCAAAGACACTTCGCAGCACATATGATGTGAGACATGTGCGTTCACAAGCAATCACTGGGGTAAAACTGGTTGACAGCTAAAACTGATTTAGTTATCTCTTTGCTATGAGTAGTCAATGGGCTTGGATAACTCAGTACACGCAAGGAATATAGCTTGAATGCAACCTGTAAAGGAAAGTACCCTTTGAAAATACCTTGGGATATTTTTAATTACTGAGAGCTAAGCTTATTTCTGATTCAGTCTGGGCCAGAGCTGACAGTAACTTGCCTATCTCAAGTTTAGTGCAAGGACCTAGGAAAGTCTGAGATAAAATGAGAAGCTATTCCTGCTTTCTTCACACATAGATGACAATAATTCCTCTTGCCTCTAGAAACTGCAGGTTATCTTTTCCCCAAACCAGACGAGAATAGCTATTAGGGAAGGAGACAAGAGTAGCTACTGTTTCAAGTCTGCTTTTCATCTATAACTTTGGGTGAAAGGCAAGTAAATTAGCACTGGAGATGGATGTGAAAGCTATCTATGTAACTGATGTTAGAGACACTTTATGGTGGCGTTCTTAAAAGAGTTTAGGAGCTTAAGTCACATAGATTGCAATGTCATTCAGACACTGGAAGTCCTATTGGGCATCCATATACTTCTTTGGGGGGCATAAATGTATTTTATAATCCATTCTTATTGTTTGTCTGTTCCTTCCATATGAATGCAAGGTGCAGATATTTATACAAAAGAGGTGAACTTTATCTGTCTTCATAGGTACCTAAGCAAAGCTTCAAACAGCTCAAACTTCATAAAATTAATATCAGATGGTTTTAAATCAATGTAAGACCTATGACAGACAGACAGCTTGCAGGGAATGAGAGATAATATGAATTGAATTTGTGTCATGCAGTCTAAGATTCATGTGACCAATCTGAGCACGCTACTTTCTGTAAGTGATGTTACTTTACTATGTGATAGTGGTGACAACTGTGAAGTCAGATGGATTAATAAATCTTTTATCTGTTTTAATCTGCTGTGAGATTTCCTAGTTTAATTTCTGAACAGTCTTCCCGATCATTATGGATGTGCTTCTTCCCATGAAATTAAACCTTCTGTGCAGTGACCTGTCCAAAGCATCCAAGACATAGTTTCAATTCCTACAGCAACACTCTCATCAATTTTAGAGCCTAATGAACCTAAGCTTTTGCCAAAAGATGGCAATGTTCCACCAACATGTCAAAGTTAGAGACCTGGTGTACCATCATGACTTCTTTCCCTCATTTCTCACAGTCCCACATACTTTGAAAGAAGGTAACTTTAAAGACAGGAGATTGGTAACCCACCCAAATTCAATACAAAATAAGATAGCATTTGTCTCAGTAAATTGCAAGACTGCTTTCCTTGAAAGTTTCTCTTCTACCTCGACCAAAGCTGCAGAGGACAAAATACAGATGAGGTAAAAAATTGTTTTATTGATCCTGATTGTATTTAGTATAGGGAAGGATCTGGCACCCAGATCTTCTGGGTCAAGACAGTGCTTAAATTTTTAATGCATTCTCATCCTGCAGAGGTACCATCTCATGTTCCATCCAGGGGTCAGTTTCCTTCCTTTGATTCATCCCATTTTAACTAGATGAAATATTAGTCTTGAAAGTGAAATATAATCTGAAATGAATGTATCAGCTTTAACTTCTTTCTTTAGTGTCTGATAATTAAAATTTTTTCTTGTGCAGCCAATGCTTAATGCAAAGAATATGTCTTCCTTCTGCCTTAAAAAGTTCTGCAGCCTGGGTAATTCAGAAATACTACACTCAGGATCCTTTGGATGAAACTACTAAGAAGCAAGATCACACTCTCTATCTCTATGCAAAACCACACAGGCAGATGAGTACACTCAGTAAGAGAAATTTAGGTTCTCGTGCAGGAGTGGCAGGATCTCTAAAATTACATGGGTCCCTCCTTGGAGAAGAGGACTCCTGTTTTCCCTCCCTATTTTTGAAGTATAAGAAAACTTAGTTTTATGGACAGAACTTTACTGTGCCATTTAGCTTCAGGGCCAGAGAATGAGCCCTGTCCCATGCTTATGGAGCAGATGATCTTGAATGCCATCACACGGCACGTACAAGACAACCAGGTGATCAGGCCCAGTCAGCACGGGTTTACAGAAGGCAGGTCCTGCTTGTCTGACCTGATCTCCTTCTATGACAAGGTGAACCGCTTAGTGGATGAGGGAAAGGCTGTGAATGTCGTCTACCTAGACATTAGTAAAACCTTTGACACCGTTTCCCACAGCATCTCTTGGAGAAACCAATTGCTTATGGCTTGGATGGGCGTACTCTTCGTGAAAAAACTAGCTGTATAGCCAAGCCCAAAGAATGGTGGTGAATGGAGTTAAATCCAGTTGACGGCTGGTCACTAGTGGTGTTCCCCAGGGCTCGGTACTGGGGCCCGTTCTGTTTAATATCTTTATCTATGATCGGGATGAGGGGATCGAGTGCACCCTCAGTCAGTTTGCAGGTGACATCAAACTGGATGGGAGAGTTGATCTGCTTGAGAGTAGGAAGGCTCTACAGAGGGGTCTGGACAGGCTGGATCCATGGTCCGAGGCCAATTGTACGAGGTTCAACCAGACCAAGTACCAGGTCCTGCATTTGGGTCACAAAAAACCCATGCAACGCTACAGGCTTGGGGACGAGTGGCTGGAAAACTGCCTGGTGGAGAAAGACCTGGGGGTGTTGGTCGACAGCTGGCTGAACATGAGCCAGCAGGGTGACGAAGAAGGTCAACGGCATCCTGGCCTGTATCAGCAGGACCAGGGCAGTGTTCGTCCCCCAGTACTCGGCATTGGTGAGGCCGCACCTCGAGTGCTGTGTTCAGTTCTGGGCCCCTCACTACAAGAAAGACCTTGAGGTGCTGGAGCGAGTCCAGAGAAGGGCAACGAAGGTGGTGAAGGGTCTGGAGCACAAGTCTGATGGGGAGCGGCTGAGGGAGCTGGAGAAGAGGAGGCTGAGGGGAGACCTGATTGCTCTACAACTATCTGAAAGGAGGTTGCAGCGAGGCGGGAGTCGGTCTCTTCTGCCAAGTAACAAGTGATAGGACAAGAGTAGACGGCCTCAAATTGCACCAGGGGAGGTTTAGATTGGACATTAGGAAGAATTTCTCCACCAAAAGGGTTGTAAGGCATTGGAACAGGCTGCCCAGGGAAGCGGTAGAGTCAGCATCCCTGAAGGTTTTTAAAAGACATGTAAATGCGGTGCTTAGGGACGTGGTTTAGTGGTGGACTTGGCTGAGTTAGGTATATGGTTGGACTTGATGATCTTAAAGGTCCTTTCCAATCTAAATGATTCTGTGATTCTATGATTTTTCTATTAGTGCAGACATAGGTGCAAAGATAAAGTCTCTCTCCCATCCTATCCGACAGTGGCTTCAGTCGTGGAGGAGTTGCAGGTTTCAGGAATGAATGAAGTCTTCTAGGCTCCTCACCTACTCCTTGCATATATCATCGCAGATAAATAATTAATCTTAATCATATATATATGCACTGACATTTTATTTTTATATATATGTGCATGCACATGCACACACATGTATATACATGTATAAACACACAGAAAGGTAACAGTCATCAGTTTTCCTGCCTTCTACCCAGCTTCAGTAGGTCTTTCGGTTGAATTTATAAATTCAGCATCACACATTTTCTGACTTTACTAAAGCAAAGAACTGAAACTGAAACAGTCAATTAAAATATAAAGGCCAATGCCTTTTATAAAAAAGCTGCTACAGCACAGACAGCTCCCACTGTGAGGCTGACAAACACATTGTCTCCCATGTTTCCCATCCACTTTGTACTGCTTCACTCCTGATTTTCTGTAAAAGACACTCAGAAATCCAGGGATGGAATAATATCTTAAAGAAATGCTTAGCTTGGAGGCTCCCCAGCTTTTCTTGCTGAGGTTACAGCCTTTCCCATGAGACCTTGTATAATCACATCAGTTGCTTTCATAGCTAAATAGACGCCTCCCTCAACACCCCCCATGTACAAATAACACAGTTCCTGAAGGAAGAGTATCACCAGAGTGGTGAGGGATTGCTGAAAGGGGAAATAGAGAGGATAAAGGCAGTGAGGAGTTTTTTCCAACTATTTCTTGGGAGATAACTGGGCTGAGATATGTTCTTCTTGCGTAGAAAGAAGTGACTCCTTGAACCTTCACTTACAGGGGATGGAAAACAATGTAAGTCTTGTGGTTTACTGCACTTTGTCTTCTTAGAAAAAAGGTGGTTTGTGGTAGGGTCTTCTATAGCATTCAGTGACCTTTCATTTGCCTAAAAAACATTAAAGAACCTATGCAGAAACTTTTTTTCTAGGTGAGTGGCATGTAAAAGAAAACAAAATCGGGGAGAAGTGAATATTTATTCCCTCCAGTGCAACATGTTTGCACAGGAGTTTCCCCTATGTTTTGACTTGTTATTTTGATGAAATGAGTTAACTAGGGTTAAAAATAACATGTAGAAGAGTGAATAGGTATATAAGGAAGTTTTTCTTCTGTGTATAGAAATGGCAGAGATACATATTTTTTATACAAAATTCAGATTCTTTAGTTATAATTTTTGTTTCAAAGTAAAGACAGAAAAATTTCAATAACCTTAATTTTTATAACATTACTCTCTCTTACATAGGTTTATGCTTAGTAACATCGTTCTGATATAGACTAACATTTATTTTTTGAGACTTAAGAGGAATGGATCTTATTTTAAATGGATTTTTTTGTTATTAAAAAGGCTTAATTAAATCTGTTTTGTTTGTGGATTATACTGGACTGTGTTTGGTGAATGTTTTTATCAAGATAAACTGTGGGGCAGATAAACTAAGAAGTGAATAGTGATAGGGAAGTAAATTAATGAATGATGCAATTAAGAGGAGAATACAAATTTGGCTGTTAGGTGGTGAACTGGCAAGAAAAGAAGACAGTCTTTTAAAACTCATAGAAACTGGTCTCTGATGAAGCAGAAAAGATTAAACATTTCAGGTCTGTATTTGAAGCAGCTGCAATAGCTTTTATCTGCTAGGAGTGGCTTGTGTGTGTTCAGTTCACCACAGAGACAACAGGTAAACTTCTAGAGAAATGAAGTCGAATAGAGTGGTACATTATACGAAGTTGTTTTATTAGGATGATAAGGACGATAAACCATGGAGGTAACCAGTACAGAGACTTAATAGAACCAGGTGCTCAGGAGTTTCTTCCCATGGTACTGGTATTGTTCCTTTACCATGTTTCGTAGGTTTTGATTTTTTGTTGCACTGCATTTTGAATTTCTTTGTAATTATTTGACTTGACCTGAGCCTATTTTCTGTATCAATGGGGAAAATTTCTTTGAAATTTGGATTTCTTTCTGTAGGATTGAAAGGGCAAATAGTGAAGTTAATAATGAAAAGTGAGGAACCTAACAATGACATTAAGTATGTCATCATTAAATGATATTATCAAATGACATACCTAAAGCAAATGGGTTCTTCAGAACTGACTTCTGATTAGGTAAGTTTTAATTTATTTAGAAAAATGTTTCTGTGTAGAAAACTGTGGCAGACAAAAGACCATGTAATTTGAAAATTTCATACAACTTGTGGAATCGCTAAAATTCTGTCAATCAAAGTTACAATTTAGATTGTACATTCAAGGGTTTTTTTAACACCTATATGTTAAAAGTTTTCTCACTGTTTTATTAACAGGAGGGTTGGTTTTTTTTTTCAGGTTTTATTTCATGGACCATTTGACTTTCGTTATGATCTTGGGGAAAAATGTTTCTCTTGTGTTGTATCTAAATTTTTGTCCTCCAAAGCGCATGTTCAGCTGCTAAGAGACTTCTCTGTATCAAAATGTACATGATGAAACCCATCTTCAGAACTACAAAATGGGAAATATGTGACACTTTTAGTGCATGTCGTACTTTCCATTAATAGTAACGGTCCAAAATCCAATACATGTATTCCACTGAGTTTCTATAGCTTTTGTTTATTGTAATCACATCACAGTGATATGAGCTAAAAGTTTATAGAACCATTAATCATATTAACCCCATTTGAAACACTGGCAAGAAAAAGTCTGACATATTGGCAGCCTGGTCTTTAGAGCCCTAAATCTCAAACGCAAAACCCCAAGTTACCATTTTGTAGTGTCATCTGAATACGATTGCAGCAACTCTTACATAGGTGTCCTTGCAAATTTGAGGGAGAGAGCGCTTAGTTCTCATTTCTTAAGGATGAAGAGAATTCAGACTCCTTCTGTTAGCTGAAAAGCTTGAATATCCATAAAATCTGCCGATGGTTCAGTACAGCACTACAGAAAATATGTGATTAAAAAAATGACGACTTGTCCCTCTCCTGGCTGCTAAATGTAACCTGCAGCACATGCTCCTTCCTTCCACTGTTGTCCTTTTGGCAGGATGCAGCCTGCCAAGCTTGGTGAAATGAATGAATTTCCTTTCCTCCTTCTCCTTTTCCTCCTCCTCTTCCCCACTTCTTGGGGCTGAAAAATGAGAAACTCACACTGTCTGGCCATGATTCTTAAATCTACCCCCAGACCAGCTGATTTTTCTTGATATGGCACTTCTAAATCAAGATATATTCCATTTCACTCAGGGTTTCTAAACAGAGTATTCAAGTCAGAAGATGGCTGAGTCCTAACCTGTTTCTTCACTTTGTTTTTTAGAACTCCACACTTGAGCTTTATTGCCCTGTCATCTGTCTTCAGCAACTGGTCAGTCTTCTTGCTAACAGTATAGCAAGGAGATTATCATCTCAGGTCTCTATGCAATTGTCACCATATAAGACCATAGTGTAGAGGATCAATGGACTCGGATGTCAACACCCTTTAATTACAGATACATGCAAGTTTATGAGTTACATGACTTTCCTGTACCACAGCTCCAGCCATGCTGTGCATGGGCCATGGAGTTCCTTGGGGTCTTCTCCACTCCCTGGGTTCCTTAGAGGTTGGAGAGATGGTCCTGAATCCTGGTGTTGGGTCATGGACTTTCCTCCCAGTCTTTCTTTGTCCTCTGGTTACCCCCACTACCCTTAGTTACAGGGATGGGTAGGTAATGCCTTGTTGATGATTACTCAATTCAAACATCACTGTCATTGTCTCATTTAGTGTTGACATTCACAGTCTTGTTCTGGCCACTTCTGAACACTTTTGCACTTCTTGATGACCAACAGGTTGTTTCTATGGTTTGGCTGTTTCCTTGGGTGTACCAAAGACACCAGTTAAAGTTCATGGGATTATGCTAATAACTATGCTGATTATCTGTAACTCATGCTAACTCCTACAGCAATGGACTAGTCTATGGTCATTAAAAGCTTTTCAGCTCTTTTCTCTCAGATTCCTGTGCTGCCACAGAGTTTCTTAACTTCCTCAGTGCTTGCCAATGGTCTTTTGTCAACTTGTCAATTGACTGCTCAAGCACTTAAAGCGATCTCTGCACAGATTTCAGATTTAAATTATTTATGGTAGCAAAGTACTTGAAAATTAGTCCACCCTTACCATGCAGGAGAAAATGTGACTTAACGTCACTAATTGCTGAGAAGGCTTGTCCTGCGAGTAGTCATTAAGGAAGCAATGTAATATAAGGCAATCCTAGAATTTTTGTGTGTTCACAGTCTGCTGGTGACTAATGATGTTTGCCCGGTCCTACCACTGACTGTAGAATTACAAATCTTTGGAAGTTTAGCAGTTGTCCATTAGTTGAGGCAGCATGAAGAGTAGCCTAACGGATGCAAAGAGTTGAATTTACCTCATCTCACTTAAGACATCTCAGATCATCAATTGTAGACAGCTGGCACTGTGAGATGCAACTCATTTCATTCTGAAAAAAATGTGAAAAAGTGTCTCAGCAGGCAGTTAGAGATCTAGTGGGGACGTAGCTGTCTAACTCTCAGATGTCTGCAGGGAGAGGAGATGAATCCCACCCAAAGGGATTTCTGGGTGAATGCTAACAGGCTTTATCAGGTCTTTGTAAATAATTTTGTGAATCTCCACACTATTACACAGCTACCTTCATTCCTCAGTGCTGGGAATTGTAAGCTGTAAAACCCAGATTGAAAGAGTGAGATTTGCCTCATGCTAAGTTTTCTTTTATAGACAATGAATAAAATCAGTTGCATTTTTCGACACTCTTCATGTGTCTTAATCTATGTTTACTTATCATTAGGTGGTGTGTGTCCTGAGTTTTGTTGATTGCGAAGAGGATATAGGGTAGCTAGATCAGCTGTTGCCATCTCTTTTCATTCAGATACCATGCTGGGAGACTCAGAGAACTGGAGCTCTCAGCCAGGTTGTCTAGGGAAGGTAAACAAATTTTGGGGTTGAACCTGGAATATTTGAAGGATGGTGCCAAAGCTCAGTTCAGGTAAGGTGTGATGTTCTAAAGGTGGGAAACTAATGAGCAAACATGCTGATCAGTCTCCCTTGGCAATTTCAATGGAGCTACACTGGATGGTGTTAATTCAGACCTGTAAGATGTTTCTTGTAGGCTGCTATAAATAGGTAGACTAAATGGGCTGAAGTAGGTATAATGTCTGTTTTCCTTATATAGAGGTCTTTTGGGTGGGTTGCCTTTTACCTTTCAATTTTTTTTTTATTATTACAGTGGTGCATGGGGGAAAGACAAGAGGCAAGGGGCACAAATTGAAACAACAAGGGGTCCAAATGGATTGAGACATTCAAGTATTGGAACAGGTTACTCAAAGAGGTTGTGCAGTCTCTGTCCTTGGAGATTTGCCTGGATAAAGCCCTGACCTCATGAGTGACCCATTTTGAGGAGCAGATTAAACCAGAGACCTCCTGACTTCCCTTCCAATCTGAATTATTCCATGATTAAAAAAATTACATATATTAATATATAAAACTTATTTTCATACATTTTTAAAAGATCATTAAGACAACACCAGTTTGGTTCGATTGAATCGTCTGCCTTAAAATATAGAAAAGTTTTTGAGGAAAGAATAGAACAGTTCTACAGAAGCTTTGAACTGCTGTTAACTAAATCTTTCCTTATTGAGTTCAAGAAAGATTTATCTTACTCGCTGGAAATTCAGATGTAGAATGATGCAACACAACCCAAGTCTACCATAGTACCTTTGGGGGGTGTAGTTGGCATGTCTTTCCAAGGTCCATATTGATATTATTGGCTCCTGAAACAATTACCAGAGATACAAACAGCTAGATCAGTCTAGAGTCCCTAACTTTGCTCCTCCAAGCATTGATTATTATCACTGAGTAAGATAAAAAAGTGTACAAAAATCAACTACACTGAAGAGAATAATAACATTTTAGTTGTTCCAATAGGACAAGGCTTTTCACATACAGTCTTCAAATAACTGTTATTCTAATTACTTACAAGATAATTTCTGTGCTTATTATGAAAGCCTTTTTAAACCAAAGGGACAGTTTTAACAGACAAGAATTGCAAGATAAAGAAAAAAAAATGTAATAAGGTAATGCTGGCCACTCGTATCATACTAATTACCTTGGCCATGCTGATCACAATAATTGTCAACATGTTTTCACCTCTTTCCATAATAGATCATGAAGCCAGGAAATCGAGTAATTGAGAACAACTTTTATTCATTAACTGAGAATTGAATTGGGGTGATTGTAATAGCAAGAAAACAAGATAAAACATCTTTGAGTATAACCTTGTTTCCTAGTCTGTCACAAGGAATATTCCTAAAGAGGAAACACATTTGGAAGAAAGCAGTCTTGCTTCTGAAAGCTATCTAGGTTCACACCTTGGTATTTGAGAAATAATTCATAGAAAATATGTTTGACAGCTAAAAGAGCAAATCATAATTTTTTTGTTTGTTTTCTTATTTTTATTCTTCAATCATGTTGATTTCGTTCAGCATTGTCTGGTCTTCAGTCAGTCGAAGAATAAGAAAACTTTTCATTTTAAAGAGATTTTAAATGTCACACTATTTTGTAGATATTTCAAATCTTGAGAAAAGGCCAAAATGGTACTTTGTTGCTTCTGTGACATCAAAGGCAAAAATGGTTTTGCATTAACACTTTTTACTTCTCTTGGTCAAATTGCTAAATCTAGCCCTGGTCATATAAAAAACTAAATATATCTTAGCTGTACTTTGCATGATATCCTCCCTAAGACCACGAGTAACAGAAATTATTTTAGGGATATTTTTAAATGTGCTTGAATGAATCAGGAGCATTTTTTCTGGATTACTCCGTTTTTAATAATCATTGGATTTTATTCAGGACTAGACTGAGTAGCTCACAATTGCCCATGTAGGAGAAGTGTAGTTTAGCCTTCTACTCCATGACTTGCGGCTGGTATCAATGGAAATTTTGCTACTGATGTGTGAGACAGCAAGCACAAGATTTTATTTCCTTTACTTAATGTTTGTTCACCTGTGGAGCAATTTATAAAACCACCAGGAAAGACTCCCCTGCTTGGTCTCCAGCTCTAGTTAAGGACCTGCAGACTTACATGTCCTCATGCTTCCTTCTATTTCCCGATCCTTGGCTTTAGCCAGCAACATCTCATCTTAGATTTTGCTCTGCCTTCTGATAGTCTTGAGGGAGAACAGTATGACAATCAAAGTTTCTTTTCTAGGATTTGAAAGATGGTTTCATTGAAAAGAGGAGAGAAAACTGCAAAGAAATCTGCAACCAACCCAGAATTTTAATGATGTACTTTTGAGACTAGGTAGACTTCTATGGAAGTGCTGTGTAGACGGATGAGTACGTTTGGATGATTTGGCACAAAGCAGAATAAAGTAATTATTGTATTCCCTCTGTGCATTGCACAGAAATTGTGTCATTTCATGCATCATTCACAGCTCTTATTACTGATACCACAACATCTAAATTATTCTGAACATCAACAAAACAAATACCACTTTGGCTAGCTGAAGTCTTGAAAACTTGGGAGTGGATGTTAGAGTTTTCATTTTTGCCATAATACTACATAAAACTTCCAGACTGTTAGCTTGATCTTCAAAAGTGTAAAATAATGAGTATTCTTGCCTGAATGTCCTATTTCTCTTCCAGAAATGTTGCTATTTTGTGCTGAAAGCAAAGGTTATTTTTCATATTTATAATTTTGTGTGCTTATTTAATGGGAGAGGCATGAAGACATTTCACTGCAGTTAGTTTGTCACTGGCCTCCAGCTGTTGTTGTCACAGCAATAGTTTCCTACAGTTCAGCAATGTGAGGACAACTGAAATCGTGTTGTATCTGGGGAGAAATGAAATG
This sequence comes from Cariama cristata, assembly GCF_000690535.1. Lineage (NCBI taxonomy): Eukaryota > Metazoa > Chordata > Aves > Cariamiformes > Cariamidae > Cariama > Cariama cristata. The sequence goes on along the minus strand of NW_009605439.1, from coordinate 34,658 downwards.
ACTTTGCATGAGAGAGAAAAATACAGAAAGTCAGCACACAGGCAGTAAAGTTATTTTCGGTAAAACAAAGCCTCTTGATTCAGACTTTGTGTTTTCCTGGGATGTTGCATATAGTGCCTGGAAAGGAAAGGTTCAAGAGCAGGTCATCCTTGTCCAGCAAGAACAGCTTAAACTTTCCAAAATTAAGCTCTGGCTGATAGTTATGGAGTCAATTTTGAAGGACACAATGAAGCGGTGATGGCAGCTTCTGGATAGGAAGACCGGGCTGTGTGCCTCTAATGTGATCTTCTTTCATGCAGACTCAGCAGTGATCCGTCCTGGATAAAGTTCTCAACCAGATCGGATGATTTCACAGTCTGCAGGCGGGACTGCACTGGCTCAGTAGCTCTGTGACTCTGTACTGAATCAACAGTGTCTTCCTAGAGGTCATAACCAAAGAAAATATTTTAGAGAAATTTCCATACAGAGCTTTTGAGTGAATTTTGCACAAGGATACAGTTCTGGATCATCTTACTCCATGTACCGTTTTCAGTTGTTTCGCTGTCAGTGTATATGCACTTCTTGGGCTTGCTCTGGAGCTTTTCACAGCGTCAAGGTAGAAGGTTGAATTCACTGTATTGTCAAAGTACAGACTGAAGTAGCATTTAGTTGAATGGATCCTATCCAATACCTGACCCAAATTCTCCATTATATAATGTAAAATATTTTTCTAGTATAATCCCAGTTTTGTTGTTCTGGCAAATGGTCATAAATATAAACTTTGTGCTTGATACTTGTCAGATCAAGCATTTCTGTCCACCATGTCAGTCAGTACTGACTGTATGGGTAACGAGTTAAATCTTCTGACATTTGGATATTGCTCATTCCTATGCTGACACCACCAGGATGAGTTATCCATCAGAGTATTTACATCTGCACAAGTTAATTTAATACTTGGTCCTTCTGTTGCAAACACAGCTTCCACATATTCAATATTGTTGCAGTTTGATGAGTTTTATTGTCCCATTTCCAAATACTGAGTTAAACCAGTACCTTAGTTTTTTTTTCTGAATAACAGCTCAAGAGCATTTAGAATAATAGGTATCTTAAATGAAGTGCTCTAAATACACTCTGAAGTTTATAGAGGTCTGCCCACATCTTATCAGATACACATAATTTAAAAAAAAATACTGAACAGACATTCTATCTCACTGAAAAAGGTATTGATCATATCTTCTTTTTTCTTTTTAGAAGCTGATGGCTTAGAAAGTTTGTTATTAGCATGGGCAAACAGTTGTTTAATTTTCATAACTTACCTGTTTTGGAGTTATTTGACTTCCTTTCTATTTGTTTCTGTTATTTGGACAGAGTTAGTGACAGGAAGAGAAGAATGAAAAATGGCTGAGTTCTTACTACTTGGTACCAACAACTTCCGTAAGTTCACTTACGAATCTTTGGCTGCTATCGAAAAGAGAATTGCTGCCAAGAGGAATTGTCAGAGAAATACTGTAGACCAGAAACCTGAGAAGAAACCACGTCCTCAACTTGACCTAAAAGCTTTCCAGAAGTTACCTGCTCTCTATGGAAATCCTCCTCCAGAGCTCATTGGGGAACCACTGGAGGATCTTGACCCATACTACAAAGATCGTAAGGTTAGACCCAACCAAGATGCTTGGGTTGTAATTTGTTTTATCGTGTTGCTAAGAAGTGTTTAAGTGAATGATTTATCAGACAGTTTTGCTTACATCCTCTTGGAAAAATGATCATCCCTTTCTAGGTTATAATAATTCAGGCAGTTGGCACAGCTGAATGACATGCTGTAATCTTCTTTAAAAAAGCCTAATTTTGAATTATAGGAATTAAAGAATATGAACTTGATTAACATTTGAATCAGAATGGAAGCAGAAAAAATAAAATGGATAAAGGAAGCAAAGGAGGTTTTCAGTCAGATCTACAAGAAATGATAATAATTTTGTAAATTTTCTCAAATTCCGTAATTTGAAACAATGTGTTTCTTTCTATCTCAATGCTTGTGCTCCACTTACATGTACAATAAATGATCACCTAAGTATAAAAATTATTGTAAAACATTTGTTGGTAAATCCTTAAAACCTACTTATTCAATCTCCATCAAGTCCAACCATATACCTGATGCCACCATGCCCACTAAACAATGTCTCGAAGTGCCACATCTAAATGTTTTTGGAACACCTCCAGGGATGGTGACTCCACCACCTCCCTGGGGAGCCTATGCCAATGCCTAATGACTCTTACAGTGGAGAAGTTCTTCCTAATATCCAACCTGAACCTCCCCTGGCACAACTTGAGACCATTTCCTCTTGTCTTAAGTATTGAAGAATATGATTTTCAATAAAGAACAAAGAAATGGGAACTAATCCATTGGAAATTATGTTCTTGCTTGAGAAATGGTTAATACTTTGAACTAATTTCTACAGTCTTAGAGCTAAAGGATCACTATCAACAATAGCAAATGATGATAAAGGTTGCAATTCTTCATTCCACCTCTGTATATCTTGACTCAATGAGAAGTTCAATTTATTTAAAGAAAATAGTCATAAGCAAGATTAGTTCTATGCACAGCTCTTTGCAAGTCCTAAAGTTTAAAAAAGCAGTTCATGCGGAGTACCTTTTTACAGCCTAACAGTTAATGGGTATTAACTTTTTCATCAGTTTATTGTGAAAGGATAGCAAAGTATCACAAAGAGTCTTCCCATTTAAATAAACAGACTAAAGTTAAAATCAAGCTCTTGATCATCACTGGTACAACAGGATGTAGTACAAAAACATATTCTCTGTTCAACTTCCTGAAAACTTTACTTCATGTTTCTTTATTTTTTTTAAAGATTTTCATAGTGCTAAACAAACAGAAAACAATCTTCAGATTTACTGCTACACGTGCCTTATGGATCCTCAGTCCTTTCCACCCAATCCGAAGAACAGCAATTAAAATTTTAGTACATTCATATCCTTTTGTTGGCTTCATTTGCTGTTTTTGATTACAAAGCTCTATGTAATCCTGTGCTTTTGTATTTTAGAGCATTGAATGAATCTGGTCTTTTCCTCAGTCCAGATTATTTTTAATTCTTAATTACCTTAGAAATTATTGTCTTGATGCTCTTGTGCTACTTAGAAATAAACAGTTTCGTGAGCACTGGGGGTGTTGAAGCCTGATGTTCTACAGATTTGTGTTGTGAGAATGATCTCTGATGGTGATTTCCTGCTGTCTCGTAAACAAGTATCTCATGCTGAAGCCTTTCTCAGTAGAAGACTAATAAAAGCTCTATCCTCTTTCTCATCTTCTGTTTACCCAAACTGCAGGAATTAAATTCAACTCATGTGCCAAAGGTCATCAACCACTGTCCGGTTTTAAGAAAAAAGTCTGAGATAGGCAGACACACATATGAAAACACACAGAAAGAAAAATCATATAAAGTTAGTTTCTTTAGGAAATCAGATTAAAAAAAAAACTTTGATAATTGAAAGTGAAAATTTCCAAGGATGCTGTTGCAGAAAATGCCTTTGGAATATAAAGGTAATATAGATTCCACCTCGTACATCAAATTTAGGGGATGGGAATCACTAGTGTATTACTCCAGTTTGGCACTGGGGAATGAGACCAGAACAACAACACTCATGGCTAAATCAGGCCCAGTGCAGAGCCTGCGGTTTCCCTGTGTGAATTTTAGGTTTCCCTGGGACACATATCCTGGCTGTGTGGTACTGAATGGTGGTACAGAGTTAGCTGCAATGGGTCCAAAGTTATTGTCATAACAGGGTACAGACGTCCCTGGGGGAGCGATGCCTCTCATCCGAGGCTTTCTCTGGGCTGCAAGTTGGTTGATATTGGCATTTCAACACTAGTGGTCCAGCTCCTGGGTTTGTGACAGTTTGACCATGCCTAGAGCTAAAGCCAGGAGATTTTTTTTGTGGGGAATGAGAGGATAGATGATGGAAAGGCTAGATGTCTTTCCCATGCACACCTACCTCCTGGATTGCCAAAATGTGTGGTATGACACAAGACATGAGATTCAGCTCCAGAGACAGGTGCTTAAGCTTAGGTGCGTACACGTGAGCTAGATGCCCAAGTTCCCATTCATACCCTATAGTCAGCAGGTCCCAGAGAGCAACTGGACAGCCAAGGGTTGGCTAAACATGGGCATCTAGAGTCTTTTGAGATACCTGCAAGTATCCTGGCAGACTTCGTGCTGTCCCTTCAGAAGAGTACAGCTCTGCCAATTTAAAGTCAGATTTGGGTTTCACCTTTGTGACCTTGGGCAAGTTTTTAACTTTTATGCTATAAAATGAAACTAAAAAAATGCATTCTTCCTTCCCACTCTTTGAGGGGTTGAGGATCCTTTTACCAAGTTTGCAATGCTTAGAGCAGCTGATCTGTAGCCCATACGTAAGTCCAGATGGCATGAATAACAATGGTAGTGTGTTGTCATCTAATATGACTCAAAATCAGCAAATACATGTGCATGCTGTTCTTACAAGTGCTTTAAACTCAAAACCAGATGAGTATGTCTATGACTGATAGACTATCTAGTTACATTTCTGAATGAATGTCATTCTTTGCCTTCACTCCCATGACTTACATTATTCACTTCGTTTATCATATGTACTATTATAACTAATTGTGTATTCATGGCTCTGACTGAGTCCTCTAAGGCTTCTCCATCTCCTTCATGGAACAAGTATGTTGAGTAAGTATCTGTGGGTACGTATGTTTTTTTAACTCTGTAGTTATATTGAATTATTGAGACTTACCTTGCTGCCTTCACTCAAGATATTTTATGGGGGATTTAGAAGGAAAGTTGCTTGTGTAGGACTTTGTAATTTTTTTTTTGCTTTGAGGAAGTATTTTTGTCTTTAATCTCAATATCCACAATAATTGTGGTGTTATAGGAGGGAGGAAAAGTAGATTAAGTTCTACTGTTGAACTAGCTTCATATCTGTCCTACTGCTCCAGTTTGTTATCCCACTTTCTGAAGTTACTCAGTAATTATTTGCCCTTTATCCAGACATGTATCCCATTGTTGCTGATGCTGATGAAGCACAGTAAGAGCTGCTGTCTTCTAAAATTCTTTTTAATAATACTGAAATGCTGAGTTTTGCTCTAACAAAACATTGTCAGAAGCTCCTGGCCTGCAGGACGCTGTTAGAAGGTAAAGCTCTTATCTTCAGTGCTGCCAACACTGGCAATGTTAAATCACAATAAATCCATGCCTTTATAGTCCCACTTAAGCTGGATAATCCTTTTTTTTTTTTTTTTTTTTAAAGAATATTTCAACCCTCACTTTCTCAGTTTGTCATAAAAATGTTAGAATACGAACCCTGATAATTCCAAAACCTAATACAAAGGAAAAGATTCCAAAATACTTAGTTTTAAAAACAGGTCTAAAATTGTTTCTGACTGTCTCGTTTTACATGACATTAAAAGAGTTGTGAATGGCAATTCCGCATGCAAGCAGGAACAAGACTCTGCCTGGTATTAATACACATATCTCCAGAAGATGCTGAGATATTTCTCTACCTGTGAGAGTATTAAAGTTTAGATAAGAGTTGTGTCTGCTGTTGGCATCAAGACTACCATTCAAATGCATTTCAATAATAATTTCAGAATACTTCTTTCCAAATGAAAAGGGAAGTACTACATCCATATAATTTCTTAGTGCATTTGCTGACTACCAAATGAATGCCTTTTGAATTCTGCAGGGAGATCACTGCCTTGTTGAAATGATAAGTGCACTCAGTAAGTCCAGAAGAGCTTTTACTGATAATTTTCCATTAATAAGAATAATTACCATCTTAAATTGAAAATCCTGTACTCTTGTATTGCTCTAAGTGTTTTAAACATTCTGCACAGAAATGGATGCTGTGTGCCTGAAGTAAATAATACACAGCTTATCACACGTTCACTTGGCCACTTTAAAACAGAGGAAGATATAAATTTTGCTCTCTATATTAGCAGGTAGCTAGGAGTTTCGTGTTTCTTAAATTATGGGGACTCACATGAAAGCATTTGAAACAAATTATTGAATGCCAATAAACGATGTCACAGGCGTGCATGTTAAAAGCCATGTCCAGATTGCAGTCAACTACTGTCTCAAACTCCATATGAGTCAGACACTGATAGAATACACTGAAATAAACAGCAGTCTTTCCATTACTTCTCTGCAGCATTGGCTTGATTTGTTGGCCTAGACGGTAAATAGTCTGACTGCGTCTCTTCTGTTGATTGCTAATATTGCCATTTTCCTTTGGCACTTTTCTCCCCTCCTTAGATTTACTTTCACTGGCATTTACACTTTTGAATCATTGATAAAAATATTGGCAAGAGGATTCTGCCTAAACGAATTCACTTTCCTTCGAGATCCCTGGAATTGGTTGGATTTCAGTGTCATTGTTATGGCGTAAGTGGGAACACACAAAGTATGGATTACCTGGGCTTGCGCTTCGTATTTGAAGTTTTTGTTGCTGTGGTGCAAAAGGCTGTTTGCAGTACAAAAAAAAACCCTGTGGGTCCTAATTTCATCTGCAACTATCTAGGAAATTGACTCTTCCCCTTGTTTTATCACTTGCTGTATAACAACAATGTATTAGTCTTTCAAGAAGGGAATAGAGCTGTGCAGAGCAAGACACACCCTATGGTGAGTGTATGTGAATGGATGCATTTCAATCAGTGAAAAACATAATAGCCGGGCTGTCAAATACAGACATACTGATCCTGTGAATCAAAGAATAAGTTTGCAAAGAGCACGATGGGTATAGACACCAGGACAGTAGATTAAATTTAGGCTCTTTATCTCCAAAAATCATAGTTTGAGCTTCAGTATGCAGGAATCAGAAAGTTTTTATACTGGTTAGGTGCAGCTACAGAAGGGACATCAAACCAGTTCAGCCAGTGTTTCAGCCTGAAATGAATAATTTTGAGTGTTATCTTTGTTTATATTTTAAATGCATGGTATTTTAAGATGCTGACACAAAAGCAGCTGTGCACAAGCCAAGAGCTGCCTCATAAGGAAATTCTAATAAACAAGAAATGTGTTTCTATTTTATAAGTCTTCAGATAAATCGTTAGTATATAGTTTATTAATACTTAAAATAGACTCAGAAGCATTGACAGTTAAGAATGACACTGTAAAATAATTGCTCTGTTTACTTGTTTACTCCATTAAATCACTTGATGTATCACATCCTGACTTTACAGGTATGTGGGAGCATTTAGTGACTTGGGGAGTGTGTCAGTCCTTCGGACTTTCAGGGTTCTGAGAGCTTTAAAAACCATTTCAGTAGTGCCAGGTAAGAAACCCTATTTGCTGAATGTTCTCTGCTACTTACAACTGGTTCTTGTTCCAGTCAAAATGTTGACTTTTGTATTTTTTTCCCTTTTTTCTTTTTTTTTCCCCCCCTTTTTTTTTTTTTTTTTTTGGTATCTTTGATTGCAGACACAGCTGAATTTGTGGACACAGATAGTGTCTGAGTTCACCTGGCCTAGCCAGAATAAATTAAGTGTTAGAAACAATCTTGTATTAAATTTATTTTCATTATGTTTTTAAAGATTTTGTTAACACTTTATAATGTCAGTTTTATAGAACGTTCTTCTACCTGATCTAAGTGTTATGGTTCAACAGAAACACCTCTGGTGACTGAATGGACTTTAATATTAATCATCTTATTAAATCATATTAAACAGCTTCCTTTTTACTTTTCTCTTAGTTATAAAGCCAGTGGATTCATTCTCATGAAGAAATACAAATTAAGAACCAGTGGGTTCCCTCTGTCTTCTCTTTGTACACTTTTTGATCATATTCATTATTGTTTCCCATGTTTCGTTTCCTCACGGATTAGCAGTGTTGGAAATTTCATTTGAATTATGCATATTACTCTTTCTGGATAGGAAAAACTAGACTACTTCTCGTTCCTCACCCTTGCCTAAATATTTTACAGGGATTAAAGGGAACATCTGGAAATTTTAGGGTTAATCAAATGAGGAAAAAAATTGTTCTCATATTAATTACTCTCTCATCCAAACTATACTTGCATCGCAAATATATTTGCCACATATTATCCAGTAATTTTGGTACTTTGGTTGTTATACATTTTTTTACCTCTAATCACGTATGGCATATGAATCTCAGTTTTTCAACCTGCTTTTCCTCTGTATATTGTCGTCCTAGGACTCAAGATCATTGTAGGGGCACTTATCCAGTCTGTTAAGAAACTTGCCAATGTGATGATCCTGACTGTTTTCTGCCTGAGTGTCTTTGCCCTCATAGGCCTCCAGCTTTTTAAGGGCAATCTAAGACAAAAATGTGTCAGGAACTCTACAGAGTCTGGTGAAATACCTTATTTCCTTAACAAAACATGGGAGTCCTATGAAATGTTTGCTAATGACACAGGTAATTTTTCCCCTTAAATCTTTTTTAGATGACAATATAGACACCTCTGCACGCTGTAAATGATGTTGATGTTTTGATGATTGATATTTTGATGACTAACTACCTGACAGTGACCTTCACATTGCCAGAGCAGCTTGTGGGCATCCAGGAATGCACCCCTTCCCTTCATTATAAGAAACAGCACTCCCAAATTTTCCAGTAACGTCCAGCTCTGTTTCCTAGAATGATATGACAATAACTGAAATACTCATTAGCTCATTCTCTGCTGTAATTCCCCAAAGTTCACCATTTACTACATGCTGAAGAGTACACATATCTTCATTTTACTGCCCAGTGAATTACTCTTCAGCTTAAAAGAGGAATGTCTTTAAAAATCAAAGTTACTTTCTTCTTCACATAATATGTATTTAATTTTATGTCTCATCTAAGATATATACAATATACGTTTCATGTGTATGTCTTGACTGATGATGGTGATGGAAGCGTAGAACAGAGATCTGAAAACGCACCAAAGCATTCTCAGAGGAACAGCAAGTGTGAGATGCAATTCAGAAAGGAAAAGCCTTGTGCTAAATGAAAAGCCTCAATACATATGAAAAAAATACACTCAAAGTAAACAATGTCTATGCTAGAAATATGAAAAAACTTCATCACTGAAGAAAATCTCCACCAGTGAGTTCAGGCATAGCAGCAGTTATAGAGAGAGAAAAGCATTCTCCCAGGGGAAATGTTGAAATACATTAAAAAAGCCACACAGGATTGCTGTTTGTATACACTGTGTGGAAGATCTGTTCAGACAGGATTTCTTTAATAACTCATAGTCCAGATGGAGAAAGTCTTTGTATAAAAGATTTTTGAGGAAAAACTTTTTGCAAGAAACTCTAGTACCTACCAAAAAACCACATGTAAGAACAAATTTATTTACATATACAGAATGTTGTAAAAATCATAATTGAAAGCAAACTTCAAAAGAAACCAGGCAGTGACTAGAACACCACACAAGAAGCAATGGATGTGACAAACTTTGGTTAAAAATTCTAGCTCAAGAAATTAAAAATCTGTGTTGCCTCACAAGCTTTGTCTTTTTCACATCCTATGCCATACATCTTGTCTGCAGGGTGATTGCAATGACAGCTAAAGGAATATGATGGCCCAGACAGATTTAAGGAAAGCTAGATGATTTTCTTACAGGATTTGGGACTTATAGCCCAGTTTTCTATTGAACAATTTTTTGTGCAATTTTTTTTTGGGGGCTGCTTTGGTCCTGATTTTATGGGAAGTTCCCATCTCCAACATGGAGAACTACATGTTATTATGATTCTCTAAAGCCCAGTCACTGAATCTTCTTTAAAAACTTTTTGGCAGGAGCAGAGCTGAACAAAATTTGTGTAAAAAGTAGTCCAGATAATGACACATTCTTTTAGGACATATTTACATGGTACAGCACAGCTGATACTCAAGATT
>NW_009605439.1:0-24761 GCF_000690535.1 Cariama cristata | reverse complement strand
CCTGCTGGCTCTGAATCATGCTGACTTACCTGATGAGCACAGCTGAGGTTTGAGAAGCACCAGGAAGACATAAGACTTCCCTTGCATCTGGGATAATATACCAACATCTTAATGGGGCTAATTAGCTATTAGCACTAAAGCTATTACTTTTGGTCTGCTGCTAGCTCAGGCATCAGAGTGAATCATGCTGAAAGAAATAAGGGAAGAGACCAAAAAGGGCACAGCTCCAGCATCCTAACAGAGAAATGTGTATTTCTCAGCTAAGCAGGGTTAGGACCTGCTGCCTGGCTTAGCAGAGTAGTGACATGGCACGGTATACATCCACACACCCAAACACTCTGTCTTCCTCCTCAAAACAGGCCTTTGTTTTTTACTGCTCTTTGAAAACAGAACCGGTCTATGCCACTCCAAATGACGTTTGTACGCTGTCCTGGAGAAGGTTAATTGCTACGGGCCAAAACTGTGCCAGAGTTTGTGCTAATGATTACCAAACCAGAGACTGTGCTTGAGTCTGTGCCCCCCAATTCATTTCCTTTGTACAGATGTGGCCAAAGTGATAATAATTTTTAAAATTCTGTTTTAAGGGCTGCCTTCAGTCTGAAATTTGTGCATACACATATGCATGTTTATAAATGCAGACAGGACACTTTGCAATCTGGTGCGGTTACTGTGAGTATGGTAAACCTGCCTATGTGTGTGCACATGCGCTTACAGATCACTGATTACTCACCATAAATCATATCAAAGGATAGAGGATTCAGTCTATAAAGTGCTTTGCTTTTATTCTTTTTCCCTTTTTTATAGCATACTTCGCTAAGAAAGAAGGTACCTCGGATATTTTGCTGTGTGGTCCTGGTGCTGGGTAAGTGCACTTAAAAATATTTCTTGGGAGTTTTCTCTGCCTCAGTGCTTCTATAGTCGCTGAGTCATATGAGACAAAAGCAGAAATTCCAAGCTTTCCTTGAATGCAGAAACAGGAACACAGACAACAAAATATAGTAAACAGATAATTTAATACTTGTAGGGAATGAAGCATGAACCTCCAGTTGTCTTATTCAGGTCTAAATTCCTTTGAGCCTTTCCAGAAGTGCTGACTTTCTCTTCTCCATGGATGTATGAGAGAACTGAAAACACGGAAGATCTCAGATACAGCACAGGACAGACATGATCCTCTCTGTGAAGGCTCATGTGTGTTAAAATGGAAAAACAAAACATCGATTTTGGAGGGTGGGTTTGGGCAAGGAGGGAGATGCGGCTACATTGCAATGAGGGGCAGGGGATAAGGCGATGAGAGAGTTGTCCTGGGTTGATGGTCTACTCCAGCCTGTCTTCTTCCTTTGTTGCTGGGTTGTGGGTGCTGCTTTTTCCATCCAACTTTCCAGCCCTGGAGTAGAAAATTAGTTTGCAACCTAATGAAATGCAGAGCTGAGTAATAATCAGAACTCTCACATAAGATGAAGTTTTTCTTGAAATTGGCATGGTAAAAAGAGCTCCGCTTTCTATTATTACTTCTAGGATCTGTCCTCCAGACTATGTATGCTTGAAAATTGGGCCAAATCCTGATTATGGTTTCACTAGTTTTGATACATTTGGCTGGGCTTTCCTTTCCTTATTCCGCCTGATGACCCAGGACTACTGGGAGCGTCTGTACCAGCAGGTACCAGCTTTGTGCATAATTCAGAACTGGTTTTCCAGGGAGAGCAATAGCCAAAGCAGAAAATGTGTAGAGAGGACAAGAAACCTCAAATAAAAGCAATAGCTCCAAGTCGTTGAACCCACATCCTCCCTTCTCCCTTCCCCCAAGCTGTGACTGCTAGAAAAGGGATGATGAAGTACTTCCCAGCAATAGCCCTATCAGTCTGCTGGTTTAGGGACTTAAAAAAAAAGTGCTAAAAGGGTCTTGTATTGTACTTCAAAAATATACCTTCAAAAAACAATGCCTCCTCAGTCATCCTCATGGGGTATATGATCAGTGATTCACAGGTGATAGTGTATGAAGCGTGAGAAAGAGGGGGAAGAAGGGCCAAGGAAGGTATATTTTCATTTAAGCTTCCTAAAGCATTGTGTCTGGGAAGATGAGTGCTTCTAAAGAATTTCAGAGACTCGATGAAAGCCTATTTGGTATCTTTTATGGTAATTTTTACCTCTGGGGTGTGTTGCTTACAGACCCTCAGAGCATCTGGGAAGGTGTATATGCTCTTCTTCATGCTGGTCATCTTTCTGGGCTCATTTTATCTAGTCAACTTGATTCTGGCTGTAGTAACCATGGCATATGAAGACCAGAACAAGGCCACCATTGCTGAAACGGAGGCAAAGGAAAGGAAATTTCGGGAAGCCATGGAATTATTACAGAAGGAGCAGGAAGTATGTAAATTATTACCTTGAAAGCATTAGTCTCAATGTTCTGTTGTCAGTCACGTAAGAAAAAGCATCACTCCTTGTGTACAACTGTAAATAGTAGTCACTCATAGGAAAAGGAGCAAGTGATAACTTATTGAAAGTAGTGTTTGCTAGAGCTACAGGAGCAATTCCTAGTTCAACTGTATATTTTTCCTGGGAAACAATGAATTTTGTTGTGGATAATGAGCATTAAAGGCTGCTGTTACGGTAAGAAAAACAGTATTTTAAAATCTGGAAAATGTAACTTTCTATCAGCTAGCAGCCTCTAAAAGAAAATGCAGGTGTTTTTAAATTTTTCTTCTATTTTATCTCTGTGGGCTGCTGAGCAAAGAAATACACAGTAATTCTGTTGATCAACTGCATTAACATCTGAGCCAAAACCTTTTGTCATTGAATGAAAAGTCTCTTGGTAACTTAAATGGCTTAGAAGTTTCTGGAGCAAAATACTCTTGAGTTTTGAAAACATTGTCCTAAGTTCAATATATGATGGGAAGTCAACCACAGTCTGAATACAGTCCCAAGGACCCCCAATGGAAAAACAGATTTTTAGTACTGTTTGAGCATTTATTTGGGGAAAAGGGTATATTCTACAGCATTATTTTCAAACTGAGTATTTTTATTGTAAGAAAATCTGCCATATGGAGGAATAGGAGCTATAAAGTGATTATTTTGCCCCTGGCAGGCCCAATGCATGCGATCATGTAACACACTGCAAATAGCAAATTGTTCAGTGCTCCGTATGTTGGGGAATTTCTCTCTTTCTTTTATTGTTACCACATATTGAAAGATTTTTAATGAGTTTTGTGAAACACAAGTTATTGAGAGGAAATAATATAGAGCACAGAAGTGTTTTCTTTCTGCTCATATTCAAAGTACGCAGCAAAAATATCATCCATGTTTTTATTTTAATTTCAGTCATTGGCTATTAAAGGAATTGATATCCAGTCAATTAGCTCCTTTGAAGCCTCTTCTCTGTCTACCAAAGAAATAAAAGAAAGAAGCAATAGGCAAAAGAGAAATAAGTCCTTGGGGATAGAAGATAATGAAGAAGAACAATTCCCCAAGTCACAGTCCACAGACAGTCAACGAAAGTTGGTAATCTATTGTCTGAATCTGAGATCCTTACAACTTTTCCAATTTTAATACTAAAATAAATTGCTTGAAAACACAAACCAAATCCCATTAGAAACACTGATAACTCTTAAGTCTTTAAAATAAACAAACTTTTGGGATAAGGAAGAATTATATGTAAAAATTAATTTGAAAAGGAAATATTACAAATGAAGGACAGAAGGAAAGTTATAATAACTGTTAAAATACATTTTCTATAACATTGAGAAATAGAAAAAAAGTGAATGACTATCAGAATTTAACTTGTATGCCATCATTCTCATCATTATTATCTGCCTTTTAAAATCTAAGCATAATCCTCCCTGAAAAAATCTAAATCAAGTAAGTGTTTTGGACTTGCAATGATTGATAGGAAATGTTACGAAACTCTGAACATTTATTGCTTCCAAAAATTTTCTCTGTGATATTATGGCATTCTCTCTTTATTTCTTTTACTGGACTTTTAGTCTTTCCTTGGCCTGGTGTACGGTCCGAACTCAAATCAGGCGAAACGCAGACTTAGCCACGGGAGCGTGTTCAATTTCCAAATACCTGCTTTAGAAGTTGATTCCAGAATGGATTTTGGTGATGAGGAAACCCACAGTGCTGGGGAACATGCAATCCAGTGTCAGTCACTGTCAATCACACGGATGGGAAGACGTTCCAGCTTGCAAAGTCAAATGAGCCACAGCTCTCGGCCTGCTACCCCAAACTGCATGCAGAGCAGCAAATGGGCTAGCGTGGATGACTGCAACGGCATGATTTCGGCGGTGGGAGGGGGAAGAAGCAGGGTGCACAGTCTAGATCCAGTGTCTTCTGATGGAGTAATGCTTCCACCGGTAATAGAAGACCTGGGAAAGGGGAATCTGGTAAGGAAAAGATATTATTTTAAATACATACTTCATATTATGGTTGCTCTGTAAGTGGCAGGTTTTTCTTGTCTTCAGAGTTTCAGTGTAATGGCAAACAGTGATGTGAAATGAAGTATACTGATGTGGGAAGTTTGTAAGTTGTCAGTAGAAAGTGCTTTTTAATATTCTGATGAGTTCCTGAAAACTAGACTTCATCATTCCTGTCATAAACCCTATTTTTCTGCTATTACCAATTTGTACTAACATAGTTTTGAAGGTTCCTTGTGCTGGAATTACAAGTCACCAAAGAGACTTTTTATCCCATACCCTCCAGGGGGGTCATTTTGAGCAGTGCCTGTAATTTCTTTCTCCTTCATAGCACCTTTAGCATCATGCAGAAGCTTTGTCTGTAAATTCTCCAAGTGGGTAGAGATGCTTTTCTACCGGTTTATCCCTCATCTCTCTCCTTTTCCTTTAGTCTCTGGAATATTTCTCAGGCCTAGTTCCACTCATATGCTTATTTCCAAGGTTTGTACTTGCCCCGTTGCTATTATGTGCTTGCAGGGTCCATTTACTGCAGCGTTATTACTGAAGAGTAGGACCTTCGTTCTCAACATCTATTACATCTTGTAAAAAAGTACATTTATTTGGCTGCATGTCACTGTTCCTATTAACTTCCATAGTTACCCATCACCACATCCTACTTCATTTTATTCCTGTGGTATCTACCTAATCGTGTTTACTTCTTTAAGCAGGCAGCTGTAAATGATGAGAGCAGCATGATGCATATGCCTCCTCATCTGTCAGTGGAGTACTTTAACGAGGCACTTCAGCGACAAAGGGCAGCAAGTGCAGTCAGCATAATTACTAGTGTCTTGGAGGGTAAGTGGTTCCTCATTATGCTTATTTCAATCCTAAGGTAATACTGGCATGAAAGACGAAAATGTCAATACATAACTTAAAGGTTAATAGAGATTTGTAGGCGTGTAGTTAGGAATGTCATTGTTAATTTGGCTTTTTAAAAGAAGAACTGCATTATGATACAGTCTTTATGTACTAGAATGCATCCTTTGCCTAATGTAAGATCTTGTTTTGTAGGACAGACAGTGAAGGGGATTGGAGTGAGAGAGGGTGTAAGGAGTCTCTCTAGCATCTGAGGTGTGGGACTGGGGTACTGTTTTCTTCTCCTGACTCTGGGACTTGTGATATGACACTGGTAGAGACATAGGCATGCAGAATACAACAATAAGATTATGAAAGCAAAATCAATTGCGGCAATTCCTGGGTTTTTAATACTTAACCTCACTATTTTACTCCTTTATCTTACCTTTCCCTGTGATTTTTTGGGGGGGCTTTTATTACTGACAGTTATTTTGATGACTGATAGTTTTGTTGCAGATCTTACTGAAAACTTTCAGCCCAGGTTGTTCAGGATGAGGAAATCTTGCTTTGTTTTGTTTTGTCCCTGTTGAGGAGCTCTATCAACAGTTCTTGCACCACAAGCGTGGCCAGGGGGGTACTGTTGTGGAAGGGAGGTCCCTTTTCTTAAATTTTTAAAAATTTTTCTTGGGAGAATCACAGTTACAACACATCCAGTAGAGCCTTGCTTTGCAGTGTAATTCACCGAAGGTCTGGGTTTTGTTGCACGCTTTCAGCTGTGAACTGGGATGGAACAGGACTTGCAGCTCTAAATGGCTGTGGATTAACCTGAGAACAGGCATCAGAAAGGGGAGAAGGAAAGGTCTTTGCTTGGACCTGAACACCAGTTCTGCTGTATCCACGTTGTATACATAAAAAAGAAGCCATTTGATCTGGAAGAACAGAAGATAAGAGCCGGACCTGGAGTGGGGTTGAGTCAAGACGATCATGCTGGAATAAGCAGTGTAGGGTGGAATCTGAGACTTGAGCCTGAAGGAGAAGAAAGGAAAACTAAACAGTGGGAAGAAATAAGGACAGGTCCAACTAAGAAAGGGATAGGAGTCAGATCCAGCTCATCTGATCTCTGAAAAATTTTCAGGTGCCTGAAAACCAGATTACTAATAATTCCTACTGTGCTTTCATTTAGCTTTAAGTAAGCTCCAGTTTGTCCATGAATTTGCACAGGACTTCAGCAGAGTCAAAAGTATTTTGGAGGACTTCTTAATATTGATGATGGAGAAAGGCTATGAGATTTATATTTGATCAAAAGGATGTAAATGACAAAGCCAGAACAGCTTCTATCCCATGTTTTATTTATAGAAAATGGAGAGGTGTGGCAGCTTGCATTAGCTGGAAAATGGTAGGCATGACCTTTCCAGTAGAAGTGGCCTAAGGCCAAATTTCAGGCACTGTTGCTTGGATTTGCCTCACCTCTAGTCAGAATTCCTGTAGCTGCCATTGACTCTCTAGACTTTCTTAAGAGTCAAAAAGATGTTGAGTGTGATGCAGCCAGTGTTCTAGACATTGATGTAAGGATAAGGCCAAAAGTGCCTTACCTGCTATATTGACCTACAAGAGTGTTAGAAGCTGTGGTGTGGCCTCTACATCATAAATATCTGCATTTAGCCAGAGGATTGTAGTGCAAGTCTGAGTCTAAGGCAAATAAAACCCGATCCAGAGGCTTTTGAAGTAAGTTCATATGAATGCATATTGAATCGAATTTTCTCTGAATTTTGTCTTCATATTTATTAGCTGATGTAGGGACTAAAGGAATGGTATAAAGTGCAAGGAAGCTTTAGGGCTCTGTGTGAGGTGTGGGGCTTCCTTTTTCTTCTCTGGTCTTTTGAATACTTGAAGTTGTTATTTCACCATCTTGCTCAGTGATAACTGTTTAATTATAGTGGGGTTTTCTTTTGCATTTAGAACTTGAAGAATCTCAGCGGAGATGCCCGCCATGCCTGAAAGATTTTGCTTTGAAGTATCTAATTTGGGACTGTTGTCCGCTTTGGCTGAGAATTAAGAAAAAAGTGGCTGCTTTCATAAAGGATCCTTTTATCGATCTCACCATCACTGTTTGCATTGTGATGAACACTTTGTTCATGGCACTGGAGCACAATAATATGTCAGATAATTTTAAATTGATGCTTAATATAGGCAACTTGGTAAGCAAATTCTCAGCTATGTGACATTTTATACCAAGGATTGATTGATGGATATTTTCACTGTAGACATAAAGAGTAACTGTAAAAATTAAAGAGTAGCAAGCTCTGCATTTATAAACTCTAAATTTCTAGTGTAGACAATTCCCAGATTTTATTGATATGCTTCTAACACACTCCTGAGAAGGCAGAAAACAATTCTCCCATTTTAATTGGAAGTACATTAGAAGTTCATAAAAATGGGTTTTGTTGACCTGTTTGTGAACATTAGTTGTGGAAATAAGATCTAAATATAAGATAAATTTGTGGCTACTTTTAGGCTGATGCTACTATTTCTTTGTCACAGGTTTTTACAGGAATCTTCACTGCAGAAATGATCTTAAAAATCATCGCTCTAGATCCCTATTATTATTTTCAGCAGCACTGGAATATTTTTGACAGTGTAATTGTCACACTGAGTCTAATTGAACTGAGTTTACCCAGACACAAAGGCAAGAAAGAAAGGCGAAAAGGAGGAACCCTGTCAGTTTTACGATCCTTCAGACTGGTAACGCCTCACGCTTACTCAGTTGTATAAAACTTGATGTGAATATAACAGAGAATACTTCTGTTGTCTGCAGTTAGGATGCAGGAAATTATTATTATTAAATTTCTTTTTTCCTCCTCTTGGCACTAGGAATAGGAAACACACTCTGAAACTCCTTGTGATGTTAGAGTCAGAATTTGATGACATATATATTTCTTCTGAATATACCAAGAAATAATCAGAGGAAAAAATATTTCAGAGTAGATGTTATGAAACTGGTGTCAAAAATTAAAAACTAGCACAAGAAACTTAGGAAAAAGTGTCAGGGTACAAATACAGAAAAAACAATACTTGAAAATAAACATGAAATGATGTTAAGGTATGCATATCATATACCGTGGACTGGCTGAGGTTTCTTTACCAAAAGATAGACTCCTTTTATAGCAGTATAGCAGCCGGTCTCCCAGCTTTGGTCCTTTGTGTTACATGTAAGTTAGGCATCATAATCCACATCATGCACATTGTATGGATACCTGCTTGTGTGGATCAAACTCTTACCAGGGACTCAAGTTAGCCTGGTCCTTTATGAGGCAGTTAGTTTATGTCTGCAACGTCGCATGGTTAAAAAGAAAAAAAAAAAAAATTTAAAAAAACAAATCTATAAATACTTTTTAAAAAGTGTTAGCGTCACAATGCTACAAATATTACATTGCTGGAATAGTTCAGAATATCTGTAAAATGTTTTTTTTCCAGGATTTTAATGGTGCAAATATGGGTTATCTCTACCAATCTCTAACACTATGGTGTTTTTTTTTTGTTTCTACACAGCTGAGGGTCTTCAAGCTGGCAAAGTCCTGGCCAACTTTAAATACTCTAATTAAAATAATTGGTAACTCCCTGGGAGCACTGAGTAATCTGACCCTTGTCCTGGCAATCATTGTTTTCATTTTTGCTATAGTAGGGGTGCAACTTTTTGGGAAAAGCTATGGGGAGAACAGTCATAAAATAAACAAAAATGGCAAGCCACGCTGGCACATGATGGATTTCTTCCACTCATTCCTTGTTGTTTTCCGAATTCTGTGTGGAGAATGGATTGAGACCATGTGGGACTGCATGGTGGTTGCTGAACAACCTCTGTGCCTGCTTGTCTTTCTGCTGGTCATGGTGATAGGAAATTTAGTGGTGAGTTTTCCACTATTTTCTACTCTTCATCCTGTCTATGGTAGAATCTATTTAATTGCCATTTTGTCAACCAAAGGTAGTTTCCCTAAACACAGGTGGAAAAGTTACCTGTGTGTGTTATAGTCTGCAAAAACCTCTTTTGCCTTTCATATTTGAGCCACTGTCCATTTTTTCACATTTTGTGTGCTTTGTATACAGCATCACTTGACCTTTTCATGTAGCAATGTGACGAGGAATATCTTTGTAGTAAATATAATACAGGCAACTATGTTTCTTCACATCTTGGGATTTGGATGTAAATGATCAGTAAGGCTTATGATTTACCTGCTTGAATTAATGGAGCTAAGTGCTTAAGTCCCTTTGTAAATCAATTTTTAAAAAAGCCTTTTTTTAAAAATGTCGTGCAAGTATTGAATTCTTTACCAGCAAATGGCAGAATCTACACTCCTATGACTGAAATCAGAATTTTCTTTAATCATCTCTAAGTATGTTTACACCCAAGAGCTAGATCCTGCTATGGCACACTCTGCAGAGCCTTGCACACCGCGCTGGGGCGTCAGGGGCAGGCTGCCTTCCTGGCCCTGTTCTGTTATTTCTTATTGCCCAGATCATAATCTTTTTTTCAGCAGCTTTGTTTCTCATGCCGTTCTCAGTATCATTCACATACCAACCTTCCCTTAATTTAAGAAACAGCTGAAAAGAATTAATGGTAGGCAGCCCTTTATGGGAAATACCTGTTCTGAATCCCAAATCCACACGTTTAAAATCGTGCCTGTTCTACACTGCAATGATTGATTTCAGTGATGAAATGCTGTGAGTGATATTCATATCACATAATGTTAACTATCAAACAATTAGGTGTTTAGCCTATGCTCCTTACCTAGACTTTCTTATTACCAAAGGAAACCGAGAGGTATCGGAGAGTCAGATTTATTCCAACCTAAGCTCAATAACTAAGACAGATGGGATGAATTGGGTTCTGGAAGGTTAATGTTCTCCACTGACTGTGGTCCCTGGATGACTCAGGGGTGCTATCTGCCCGGTTTTGATCCAATTGATCCAATAAAAAGTAAGATACATAGATCCCATCCCAAACTGAAACATTAGGAAAAAGAATTTCTCCCATTCCTTAAAAAAAAAAATAAATGAGATTTATAAATTCTTCTATTTAAATGCACTTAAAAGCAGGGAGGAAACCTCAGTTTGAGCTTCTCCTGATTTTTTTGTGGTAATGTTGCAGATTTGATGCAATTGGCGGGCCTGAATCTGATCTCACAAGATTTTGGAAGTACCTCCACAGAGGAGGCCTGATTTAATTTTAGGTTGAAAAAGGAAGAGACATTATTAAACTGACAAGCCATGACCATAATCTTTGTTAGTACACTGACCTTTGAAAAATTGTTTTGGCTAAATAATGCATTTGGTGTGTACAGATCTGGTTTAGCTACTATTTTAAATAACTTTTTAGAGGAAGAGGGTCATGGGAACATTGAACTTCCTGAGAGAGAAGTTTACTTCATCAACCAGTGATCACTCATAGTAATTTCATTATTACCTTGTTTTGGTTTGCTCAGTAAGCCTGAACTTTGATAGTTTCTGTGTTCTTCAAAGTTAGAATTTAGATTTTTGAATACTGCTCTCCTGACTTTAATTTTATTGTTATTTCAATGACTTTCAGGTTCTCAACCTTTTCATTGCACTACTGCTGAATTCCTTCAGTGCTGACTGTCTCCAAACAGCAGAGGATGATGGAGAGATGAACAATCTTCAGATTGCCTTTACTCGGATTCACAAGGGATTTCGCTTTGTGAAGAGCGTTACTTGGGATACTTGCTGTGGAAAGCTCAGACATATAAGGAAAGTGCACAGGAAGAAAATCAATTTCACTGCACAGAACCAACTTGGGTTCAAGTGTGAAGAAATAAAAAATCGTAAAGAGAATTACAATAACGAATGGGCTGAGAAAAATGAGGACAAATGCTTAGGTCATGAAGATTTTATTACCAATCCCAACATATTTGTTTGTGTCCCGATTGCTGAGGCAGAGAATACAAGTGAGGGTTTTGAAGATGACGATAAACTCAGCACATTTACAGACACAGAATACAGCAAACAGGTAATTAATTTCTTTATTTGTGTGGGAACAGTAGAATCATATGTATACTGAGAGACGCATGTATGGTAGAAGACTGTGTCTAGCGGAACAGGGTGGCATATATTGATCCGTTTCCAGAGAGTTACCAAATTTTGAACTAGAACCAAAAGTACAAAGAGTGCAAATGCTTAGAGTGAGAGTAAATTATGACTTGGAGCCTTTTAAAATCAAGATTCTTTCATGGTCTTAAAAGAAAGACCATAAATTGTTGGGTTTGCTTCAGGAATTCCTAGCTGACACATTTTGTTACATGCAGGTAACTACATAGCCCGTTGATTGTCTGTAGATAATTGTGGCAGTCCTTGGTGAACTTGGAATTTTTATGTAAAAAATTTATGTGAATAATGCCAACTATTTTGACGTTATTTACATAACAGAACGAAAATGTATGTTCTGCATAAAGAACATTATCATGGACTCATAATATGAAATTATAGCTCAGGTCTCTTCTTTGTATTTATCATTGCTGTGTGTAAAATGTAGTAATTATTAGAAGAAGTCAGAAGGATTAAGTATGGAGTGGCTCTATTAAGGTCATGTTTCTTATATGATAGTATACATTATCCTATTTCTTTGTGTTCTCTGAATTCTTCAGTACCATTTGGCCTATAGAAGATTGCTGTTCTGGTCTCAGGATTTCCCACCTTAAGTTTCCATCTAAATTCCTGTGTAAAAATTCTCACTTAACTTTTGACTAGTTCACTAAAATTCCTTAGTTTGCTGCATGTCATTGGGAAAAATTTCCCTTTCTCTATCCTTAGGTAAAATCAGAGACTCAAAATAATCATATCTTATGACTTCAGTCTGGAGAGTCCCATTCTAAATCAAATGCATGCCTTATCTTTCTTTCCCTTCCAACTTGTCCACCCCCTAAAAAGGAAAAAGAATCCCCCTCTAATCCACAGATTATTTTCAGGATGAAAATCACCTGAGGCAAAGGGGAGAAAGAGGAAAAAATTCAGGCAGCTGGAGTAAAGGATCAGGATTTTCCTCTGAAGAATTCAGTGTGCTTTACCTAGGCAAGGATAGGAAGATTGAACCATCATCACCAGAAGAAAAAGAGGTAACGATTTTTTTCCTACAGCATTGACTTTCCAATACTGGTCAATCATGGGTATGTTTCTGTTCAAGGATTTGCTGGAGTGGAGTTTAGTGGCAGCAGCACCTCGGGGCTTGCAGTAGCCGGTCTGATTGGTTAATGACAGAGCCACAATCCTATGAATGAAATAGAAGCTGTGCTGGGTTTTAGTTATTGATTTTTAAGAAAAATGTATGTACAGGAAAGAGAGTGTTTGGAAATGGAAAAACTACAAAATAATTTGATTCAAATAAATAATTTTATAAAATTCTCTCTGCTACTTTCCATTTATTGAAATCTGAGTCCACAAAAAAAGGAGAGCAAGGAAAAAAAAAAGGCACTAAAAGAGAGATATACTTCCAGTGGGAAATTCCAGCAAGTCTGTGTCCTAAGTGTCTCAGTTTCAAGAAACATAATACTTTAAATTAGTTTCTCACTATTACAAAAAAGATAGTAGTTACTAATTAAAAATATTTTTAGAATAATTTTGAATAAAGAATACATTCAAAAAAGTACAGAACAGCAATAAGCGAATGTAAAAGAACAAAAGCATAGAGCAAGTAATTTGTAACAAACCGCTGACTCATCATACATTATATATGGTGTAATGGAATAGCAAAATGATTAGTAACTGGAGACTATATGATGTGATTCCAATTTCTACTTCATAAATACTGTCATGGGTGTTCAGTTCCTGATACAACACCAGATATATTTATCTGGTTCTCCTGTTTGAACCCATCTTGCTATGATTTCATGATTTTAACCCAAGTAGTTTATCCGACTTTGAGGACTACATATACTTATAGGCAATTTAAAAGCTCTTCAATTTACCAGCTTATTAGGCAGTCGCATCTGGTTCATGTAGACAGATATTGCTCATATACTTTTAAAATCAGAAATTTTGTTACATTACCAGCACTACTTGAAATATTAGTACATAGCCAAGTTTTACCTTTGAGTTTTATTTGTTCATGGATGAATTTATTAATTTGGAGCTGAATATAGAAAGAATTAATACCTGACCTTATTTTACTTGGTAGTTTGATGGTGTCAGCTCTTCTGAAGGCAGCACAGTGGATCTGACAAATCCTGAAGATCTTTTGAGACAGATTCCAGAGTTTGCTGAAGACTTCAAGACTCCAGAAAAATGTTTTCCAGAAGGTCAGGCTTTCATGGTTTCACTAGAGTGAAGTGAAGGAGTCTAAACCTGACTTGTTTCTTTAGATGCTGAGCCAATAGGGTCAGATTATTTTCAGTTAATTTTAGTTATCTGGAAGTTGGGTAAATAGTCCAAATCATTGTCCCTTTCTAGTCAACAGAGAGATCATGACACCTGAAAAATAAACCCCCTTCCCCTTAAAGTCAGTTGCTTCTAACTGGGACCTGGGTAGTGACATAGATCCAATCCCCCCAAAATGAGATTGTTATAGTGAAGTGAGATGCATTTAACTCTATTGGACAGCATCCAAGTGACTTTGGGGCTTAACGTAAGAGAATTGTAGGTGATCAGATCTCACCTGACAATGGGCACTAAAACAAAGTACTTAGCACATTGGATTTGTTAATGCTTTGCAACAGTATAAATGTTTATTCCTTGAATAGCATTTCATGAACAATTTCTGTTACAAATGAAAGAGTAAACTAAGCAGAGAGAAGCTGCTAGGATGAAGTTGAAATTTCTACAGGGTGATAATCTGGGAATCCCTCCTCAAATCATCACACAACATCTAGCTTTACAAGTTGTTACAGGATGTGTTCAGTACTTTCATGAATTCTTCCTACCCTAACGTGTAACAATATGTGGTTTTCATAAGATGGAAAGAAATAGCTCTTGATTTTTCCCAAATAACTGTCACTACTGAAGGTCAGGTGTAATCACTGCACTCTCAGTGTTATTTGTGAGAGAATAAACTGTATCAAGTCAGTTTATAGGCTCGTTTCTTCCAAGTGTGTTACATTAAATGAATTATAACTGTGGCAAAATTCGTCCTGGTGCTCCAATTTTCTCAACCCAGTCAACCTGACTGACCACCACTATTTCCACTCAACCCTCAAGTTTTCTTAAATTCTCTTGTTTTCTGCCTATTCAAGTTTCCCTATGCCAAAAATGATCAGGAAGGACTTCTCCACCCTTGCATACGTGGAGCCCAGCAGCAGCTCTCTGAGCACGCTCTTCTTCTCTGCTCCCAAAGGCAGAGCCTTTCTCTCATCACCGCCTTCCCATTCAGGCACCGCTTCCTTGATAGTTTGTCTGATGAGAACAATGATAAATCAATTCTGTCTGTAATTACTCCCATCCCCTCATTGCCCTGCTCTGCAGAGCTGGCCTTTTTTTCCTGTGCCCTTTTGGGGTCAATGAAACTTCTAATACACAGGTTTAGGATTGAATCAATAATAGTGAAGCACGTAGAAATTATTTGAAGCTAGAGAGGTGTTGTACCTGAATAAAAATATTCTCTGTGTAGTAATAATATATATATTTTTACTATGATGTTATACATCATAAATCCTGAGAGAGATCCACCATACCTATGTTGCAGTTTGATCTCTCCAGAAAAAAACTACAAATATTTCATTAATAACACAGAAATCAGTTTTCTGAGCTACAGAGTGTGGTGGTTTTTTTTTTTTTTCAAAACTACTTTACTGATGGCTTTTTTGCCAGTACAGCCACTAGAACAAAAGAAATAAAAATGATTATTTTATTATTTTTTTTTCTTTCCCTGCTTCATAGAAGAAGTATGAAATGTCTTGTTTTGTGCTCTGTAGTCCTAGGCTGCAGCATGCCTGCTGTCGCCAAACCATTAGAGAACTCAACTGAAAGTGCAGCAAATCTGTACCTAACACAGATTTCTGCACAAAAAAAAATGTCCCTATCTTGTGCAAATGCCATTCCCTGCCTCATCTCACATCCCAGATCCGTATTACTGGGGAAACTGGGATAAATGAAAGAAAGATGATTAGAATTTTTTACATATATTCTATCCTATAATATATATGAGTTATATATATGATACTATGTAGTATGTTTATAAGATATCATGTATATGTATGACACATATATACATTATTTTTTCCATGCTTGGAAAGGATAGAAGCATTCTGACCGACATTTTTCTTTGCCATAATGAAAACATGAATAGGAAAACATGAAAAATAGCATAGGGCACACAGCAAGGAAAATGTTAACCAAAGTGAGCTAATTTTTGGCAAAATTAATAAATAATCAAATCCAGGATTTTGTAATGGGGTGGTCAGGACACTTTACGTGGCCCTGGCATCATTATCTCTTATAAGTAATCTAGTGAGCTTGAAAGGAAATGTCTCCTTTTATGGAGCCTATGTGTCAGATAGAATATGACATATTCTTGCAGGTTATGATATAAAATCAGCCACACCATGCATTCAGAAGGGAAGAAATAAATGAATAGACCTTGCAAGGCAAGGTAAAATGCTGCAATATTGAAGACAACTGTTTACCTTCTCTATCTTTAATCCTTTTTGTTCCGCGGTATCTAGTCTCTGCTTTCCAAACAGCGTGCAGAAATTCAGAAAGGCTTTTGTAACATCAAACTCTTCCTGTGGCCCTGAAGTTTTGTGTGCCCAAAAGGCAAGTCATTGAGAGCATGTCTAGTGTCTCAGAAATATCTTGAAACAACAGAAAGTTGTCCAAAGGAGCTTCATCTACTTTATATGTATATAAATAAGAGTTACAAGGCAAAATTAGATGTTTCCTTTTTTTTTTTCCTCATGGCAAAGCATGAAAAGCAACTAACAGTGATGCAGTTAATGTGACCATTGACTTTTCCCTGTCCCCAGAAGTTTCTTGAGCAACCCTTCACGTGCGTGTACTTTCCTTCCCTACATTCATTGCTGTCTCTCACTTTCAGGTTGTGTTCGATACTTTCGTTGTTGTGTGGGTAGTGCCAAAAAGTTTGGAGGAGAAACATGGTGGAATCTGAGAAAAACGTGCTACCAGATTGTTGAACACTCCTGGTTTGAATCCTTTATCATATTCATGATTCTTCTGAGCAGCGGAGCCCTGGTTAGTGTAGCATAGTTTCACGTATTTATTTAGAAGTATCTTTAGCTTTAATTTGCACTCAGAGAAGTTTTTTTGTAGCAGAAAACACAGTGAATGTCTTTGAACTCATCAGGAGAAAAAAGAAGAGGCTTCACATAGCAGTCACTTATTCACTATTGTAACTATTGCAAATCTATTATGCATATTATTAAAAACTATAAGAAAACATGAGCAGAGGTAAAAATATATAGCTCTCAAAATCTGTTTCTATTCTGGCTGTATACTGGATTTTTCTCAGAAAATTATTTCACAGTTGTGAAATATAAAGGAGGTTTTATATCATTAAAACACAGAAATGATTCTTAATACTTGAAAATAATAGTACTTAGCTCTTTTCAGCATATAAACTCCTCGAAACAAATTTCTAAAAATATATGCTTTCCTCCTAGGATTCCAGTGTGCATGATGCATGTGTCTGCAGGGCTGACAGAAAAAGAAAGAGATGGGACAGGGAGAATTACACATGTACCAGCTGACATAGATTTGAGTAAAAGATGGTGTTTAGCTCTGTGTAAAACATATTGAATGATGAAGGGGTCTTAATGATGCTGGACTTTCATTTTATAAGCTCATCTCTGACTTTTGGTCTTTATCTATATATTATGATTTCAGGCATTTGAAGACATCCATATAAATGAGAGGAAAAGCATTAGACATATGTTGACATTTCTTGACAAATTGTTCACTTTCATCTTTGTTCTGGAGATGCTCTTGAAATGGGTGGCTTATGGCTTCAAGAAGTATTTCACCAACGCCTGGTGCTGGCTGGACTTCCTCATTGTAGACGTAAGTTCTGCCTTTGGTGTTTCTACATGGGTCCTGATGCAGGACATAGTAGCAGAATCACTGATAGTTTTCTGGATGCAAAGTTAAGACAGTACTCTTACCTTCTTTAAGGCTGGTTCCAGGGTATTGCACTCCAGGCATTGAAAATATGGAGAGATTTGGGTTTGGTTTGGTTTGTTTTAAACCAGAATAAAGGAAACAGACGTCAGGACATTGCTAATACTTTCTTTTGTCTTCTCATTCAGGTTTCTTTAATAAACCTCTTCGGCAGTTCATTTGGCCCCATGAAATCTCTTAGAACTCTCCGAGCTCTGAGACCCCTAAGAGCATTGTCACGATTTGAGGGAATGAGGGTAAGATTGACTGCAAATTAAAGCTTATCAGTACTAATAAGCACGTAACAGGTTTGTAACTCATGACTGTGTCTTCATGAAGTTCACATGTCTACTCCAAGTTCCGTTTAGGACCTGTAAAATGAATTTTTATTAGATGGCTTTGCTGCACTCCTCAGTACTTGACTGCTACTCCTTATAGACTTTCTTTGAGTGATTGATCCTAAGTGCCATTGAAACTAAAACTACACTAGGCAGAAATTTGTTCCTTTGCTGCTCAGTCATTCCTGTGTTTCTGTCTTACTGAAATAGTCAAAAATTTTTGAAGTCTGATGGCAAGCTAATTCAGAGGAAATAATCACCTCTGTTCTGCAAGTTTTAGTGGATTGATTTACAAAAACTGTAGACTATTAAGAGGTACTTTGCTCAAATTGTTGTTCCAAATAAACAACTTCTTTCAAAAAGCAGGAGTGTTTGTAGAATATTTGCTGCCTTTTTCCATCAAAGGAGCACCTGGAACAATGTGAAGCTGCTGAATATTAATTGCATTTAATTACAAATCTAACATTGTCCAAATGCAGAAAAAGATTCCCTCAGCCACGTGCAGAACACATCTGTACACTTTGATGTGAAACACTATGATAACCACAGTGGTACATGGGCAAAAGACTGGTCTATGGAATATACTCTGGTATGTGAAGACAAATGATAGAAATACATGTGGCATCGCTGTCACACATTTGCATGGGCATGCAGCCTTAAGGCAGCTGAGATATAAACTGCTTTTGGATATCTTCTGGAAGTGAGGCTGAAAGGTCTCTCATTGCAAACTTGTCACAGTGAAAGTAGAGTGAAAATGCATTAAATGAATTCACAGCATGTATCAAAACTTCCATGTCTAGGGTAGATTTTGAAACAGGTACCCTCATACTTTCTGTCTTGTAATGCAGAATGTGTATGACATGGTCTCCAAAAACCTTCACAAAGCTTTTTCATTTTTCTTCTAGTCCATCAACTTCTTTACTGCCTGACAGCTCAGTTTACTGCCTTCACTGAGGAAACTCAAAGATGCATTCTCATCATTTCCTTACACTACCCCATTTTGTGAAGCAATCTGTTATGTCTTAGTGTGCACTTAAAACCTGCATGGACATTTTCTGTGATTGTACAGCACTTAGCACAGAAAAAGTACCTAGCTCATAACCCACTGAAAATAATACATCTAGCAAAATACTAGTGGACAGTTATTACTGGTCCTTTTAAAAACTTTCTACAGTCTTAATAATACAGTCCTCTGCACTAGTGCTTATGGACGAATACTTCAGAAATTTTATGTGATAAAAGTTTAAAATGAGTAAAGAACCAAACTTCCCCCACTCCAAAACCAAGGGAAAGTCATCAAGAGGATGGACTTACATTATAGTGTACTTATGTGGTAGTGGCACACAGCAGACCAGAAAGTATCAACTACTCCTTTGAAAGCCTAAGGGATATTTTGGACCTCTGAACCTTTGTTCAAAGCATCCTGGCCAGCTATGACCGGTATTTACATGGAAGACATGAGGTTTCTGTTTGCTGAGATGACTAAGTGACTGCTTATTGCACTGAGCAAATACCTGAGCCCATCTTGGTTTAAGTGTGTTTTTTCCTCTCCTATTTCATCCGAGGTGGTTGTCAATGCCCTCGTGGGAGCCATCCCTTCAATCATGAATGTTCTACTCGTCTGCCTCATCTTCTGGCTCATCTTTAGCATCATGGGAGTGAATCTGTTTGCTGGGAAGTTTGGGAAATGTGTCAACCTGACAGAAGAAGATTCAGAATTAAATAGTTCAATCAATGACATAACAGACTGTAGAATGTATAATAACACAGGAAAAATATTCTGGGTCAATGTTAAAGTCAACTTTGATAACGTTGGCTCTGGCTACCTGGCTCTTCTTCAGGTGGTAAGTGCTGCTTGCCTTCACTAGCCAGCACCATGTCAGATGAACTTGATGTCCTGTCAACTTCGAACTCATCTCTGTGGGTGATGGAAAAGAGTGGTGTCATACAGCTTGCTCTTCCTTTGTGGCTGGCTGTTCAAACATCAATGCTGTTCGTACACAAATGGAAAAAGGGAAACAAATTAGACTCTGCTGTGATTTTCCAGGCGATAAAGTAAGCATCTGGTGGAGAAGTGGTGATTCAGCCTCCAGTAGGCTCAGGAGCATGAGAGCTTGAGTCAATCTCAGAAGGAAATCTGGGGCAAATACTGACCTAATCTGTCAAAATACAAATTTGTTCAGCCATAAGAGTTGTAAGGCCTTTAGTAGACCGTGCTAATGAAAGTTTGCTCTGTCAGTATCCTAGGACAAAATGTCCTGTCCCACACTAGCAAGATTTCACATCCTGATAAGGCTGAGAATGCCACAGATACAGCAGAGGCAAGTTTTCCCTGAGGTCAGAGCTTGGTGCTTTGTGTGTGTCACCATACCAAAGGCTCTTACTGCAGTCAGTGTCATTCAGATACTGCAAATTATGTGAAGACGTTTAGCCTGAGAGTCCAACACATTTTCTATAATCTCTCATTCTAGGCAACATTTAAAGGTTGGATGGACATCATGTACGCGGCAGTAGATTCACGAGAGGTCAGTCACTATATTCAAACCATAGTTTTTGTTAATGCTACTGCTTTCTGCAAAAGTATATGATTTTTGTACTTCTACATCTGCTGTTAGTCTGTGCTAAGTCTTTTCAGTAATTATATTTACCAGCTTATGGAAATGTTTAATCTGCAAATGACTCATAATATCCTAAAGCTAATCTGCTGTAATGGGGAGAGGGATTAAACTCTAGATCCACCCACTTAAATGCAGTTACCTATAGTGTAACGTCTCCGTATGAGTTCACCTCCAAGTACTCTCTGTGGTTAATGGAGATCTAGTCAATGTGATCAGAGGGATCTAAGGAGCGTTTCAGCTCACTGAGGATATCTATCATAGAATGGTTTGGTTGGAAGGCACCTTAAAGATCATCCATGGGCAGGGACACCTTCCACCAGACCAGGTTGCTCAAAGCCTCATCCAACCTGGCCTTGAACACTTCCAGGGATGGGGCACCCACAGCTTCTCTGGGCAACCTGTGCCACTGCCTCACCACCCTCACCGGGAAGAATTTCTTCCTAATATCTCGTCTAAATCTTCCCTCTTCCAGTTTAAAGCCATGGCCCCCTGTCCTATCACTCCATGCCTTTGTCAAAAGTCCCTCCCCAGCTTTCTTGTCGGCCCCTTTAGGTACTGGAAGGGCTGCTCTAAGGTCTCCCCAGAGCCTTCTCTTCTCCAGGATGAACAACCCCAACTCTCTCAGCCTGTCTTCACAGGAGAGATGCTCCAGCCCTCAGATCATCTTTGTGGCCTCCTCTGGACTCGCTCCAACAGGTCCATGTCCTTCTTGTGTTGGGATCCGCAGAGCTGAAGGCAGTACTGCAGGGGGGGTCTCACCAGAGTGGAGTAGAGGGGGAGAATCCCCTCCCTTGACCTGCTGGTCACGCTGCTTGTGATGCAGCCCAGAATGCGGTTGGCTTTCCGAGCTGCAAGTGCACATTGCTGGATCATGTTGATCTGCTCCTCTACCAACATCCCCAAGCCCTTCTCCTCGCAGCTGCTCTCAATCCATTCTCTGCCCAGCCTGTATTTGTGCCTGGGATTGCCCCGACCCATGTGCAGGACCTTGCACTTGGCCTTGTTGACCTTAATGAGGTTCGCACAGGCCCACCTCTCCAGCCTGCCCAGGTCCCTCTGGATGGCATCCCTTCCTTCCAGTGTGTCCACCGCACCACACAGCTGGTGTTGGTAAACTTGCTGAGGGCGCACTCAATCCCACGTCCATGTCACTGACAAAGATGTTGAACAGCGCCAGTCCCAGCATCGACCCCTGAGGAACACCACTCATCACAGTCTCCACTAGGACATTGAGCTGTTGACCACGACTCTTTGAGTGTGACCACCTAGCCAATTCCTTATCCACTGAGGGGTCCGTCTGTCAAATCCACGTCTCTCCAATTTAGAGACAAGGATGTTGTGCGGGACAGTGTCACATGCTTTGCACGGATCCAGGCAGATGGACTATATTATTCAACTGAGCACCTCTTTATACTACATTGACTCTAATAATAACTGGATGTCCATCAGCTAAGAGAGGATTGAGAGTTCCCACTCATGTGGAGGCACCTACTTTCACACATCTTTATGAAACTCAAGCTTGGAGTAAACCTGAATGTTTTACAGTAACAGAGTTTAAAGTTCACTTCAAAATACAAAACAAGCTTCATCAAGAATCTAGCTATTGTGGCTAAGCAACTATTTAAAATACATCGTCAGGCATCACTAGTATTATTTTGCCTACTGCTTGTATTGCCAGTCGCATTTGCTGTCTTATCAGAAGTATCATCCAATGTTACACAGAACAAAGTGGTATGTCTTTGGAGGCAAAGAACTTGAAACTAAGAGGCTATCTTAATTTGACCATGAATTCCAAGGAATCAAATAATTTTAAAAGTAATCACATATGTAAATGTTTTTGTTTGTTTGTTTCAGTGGAGTTCTTTTGTGTTTCAATTTGAAGAACTATGGTTTTTTGTTCTAGTTTTGTTTTTAACCATAGTAGCTATAGAAGGAGTTTTCTGCTAAGAAAAAAAACACGTCTAGGCCAAGATTTTTAGTGGCAAGAGCTTTGAATTAGATTTCTAAATAGTTTGCTTGATTTTTCAAGTACTGAGCAACTTACAGCTCCTGTTCTTATTGGAAGAAGCAGAACTGATGCTTCTGAAATGCTTGTGAAAATCATGTCAAGAATGTCCAATTCCTGAATTGTTTCTCTTGATTTTAGTAGGACCTCAGTCAATTGCAATAGTAAGATTTTGTCAGGTTTGAAAAGGAAAAAAAACCCACAACAATCAGCTTTTGTGAAAAAAAAAAAAAGAAAAAGAAATTTAAATTAAAAGTAAACCTCAT
The DNA here is from genome assembly GCF_000690535.1 of Cariama cristata. Classification (NCBI taxonomy): domain Eukaryota; kingdom Metazoa; phylum Chordata; class Aves; order Cariamiformes; family Cariamidae; genus Cariama; species Cariama cristata. Next base: position 2,186 of record NW_009605439.1, on the reverse strand, counting down.
TCAACAGTAGTCAGAGACTAAGTTTTACTCTACAAGTTTTTCAGTGCAAATATGTTGAATACCAGTATGAATTAAATTATCCTGTTCTCCAATGGTTTAGCCAGAAACTATATAAACAAACATTGTAAAAGAAATCAAATTAACAAGTTGTCATAGTATGAACACTTTGTATTACTATTATTTTGAGCCTATTTTCTGGTTAGTTACCTCTCAGGGGTTGTGCTTGGCGTATCATTTCGTGACATTCATGTTTAATTTCAAAAGGGATAGTAGTCAGCATCCAAGCAATTATGTCCCTACGAGGTCCTAGAATTTTGATGCGTCTAGTAGTCACGGTATGAATGTTACTTTCTTCCACTATTTAGTTCCCCTTCCAAAAGTATCGTATACATATAATATTTTGTGTTACGCACTATTGGTAGTTTTAAACTATATCAATTTTGTCAGAATTAGCAGTAGGGCTGTAAATCTTAGTTCCTCCTGGAATCAGTTTGCGAGAGGATCTGCAATATGAAGATTACTCTGAATTGGGCCCATGTTGTTATTGGTCATTTTTCATGTTGCTTATCATTCTTGCAGAAAAATGAGCAGCCACAAATGGAGCACAGTCTATTTATGTATCTCTACTTTGTGAACTTCATCATCTTTGGATCTTTCTTTACCTTGAATCTCTTTGTTGGGGTTATTATTGACAACTTCAACCAGCAAAAGAAAAAGATAAGTATATTGTTTGTGCTCCCACAATATCTCAAGCAACGCTATCTTTAGAGAACAAGGTCCTTGCTGTACACAGAATCTAAAATTTCTATTGGCATTTACAAAAGCCTTAGTAATTAGGTTAGCAGATGTAACACTCAGGGTGAGTTTCTTCCTCCTTTCTTTTCCCCTGTGACCTAGCTCTTTCCCAGCATTTTGAAGGCAATGACATCTTCTTTGCAGCCACTTAAGATTTTGCTCCTTTTGGGGAACTGAACACGACAGGAGACTCGTTATTTAGAAAATGGTCTAGTAGAGATGCTCTGATGAGTATTTTGGATATTCAACAAGACCAGGACGTGGGAAGCCAGGGAAAGATTTATCCCTGTCCAGGTTTTCAGTAGATCCTTTGTTTTCCTGCCTTCTGAGCTATCTGAATTTCACCCCAGGACTTCTGCTCTGTGAACACATGGTTTGTGTCACTCTGTTTTGTTGAACACACTTGCACATTATGAAAAGGGCTAGTACCAGCAAGATGTGAAAAAGGAAAGAATGGTAGTTTCCAGCATTTTAGACTTTGTAACTACAATAATGCTGCTTTCTCATCAAATAACAGCGACATTTCTTTATATACTTAGGTGGGGAAGATATTTTTATGACAGAAGAACAGAAAAAATATTACAATGCAATGAAAAAGTTGGGATCCAAGAAACCTCAAAAACCCATTCCAAGACCACTGGTAAGACTGTCTGAATACTTCAAAAGGAAAATGCATTGCAAAAGTGCAATGTAATTTACTGAAAAGTGCGTAAGTTTATATATGGCATATGAATTATTTATGCTGTCTTTATATTGATACTCAGACAGTGCTGAGTAAATTCCCTACCAAAAAGTTGTACTGAAAGATTTTACAGGTTAAATGTTTATTAAGTTCTCAGTATAAATTTTGTTGAATTTTACATTCACCTTGGAACTGATTAAAATTCAGGATGAGAAGGGATTTTTAATGTCATTTTTATATTCTGCTTTTCTTAAATTTCTGTGACTTCGCTATAGTTGAGTGACTTTGCAACGTAAAAATTGGAGCTGTTGGAAACATGAACAGATGAGTACTCCCTACTTTTATAACTCATGCCAGATGTATTTTTTTCCTCTAGAACAGATACCAAGGGTTCCTTTTTGACATAGTAACATGCCAAGCCTTTGATGTTGTCATCATGATTCTCATCTGCCTTAACATGATCACCATGATGGTGGAAACCTATGAGCAAAGTGAAACAAAGGCTCACATCCTTAGTAAAATCAATATACTCTTCGTTGCCATCTTTACTGCAGAATGTGTACTGAAATTGATGGCTCTGAGGCAGTACTATTTCTCAAATGCCTGGAACATATTTGATTTAGTTGTTGTGATCATGTCACTTGTTGGTAAGTAAAATTGGTTTGGCAGATTCTTTACTAAATCTATTATTATTATTATTATTATTATT
>NW_009605438.1:76832-78460 GCF_000690535.1 Cariama cristata | reverse complement strand
CTCTTACAGTGGGAGGAACTTTGCTCCCCAAGTCCCTGCCTTGTGGTCCATCTGCTCTGGAGTTTTGGCAAGAGAGATTGCCAGTGAAGACTGAGGCAGAAAATTTTTTGAGTACCTCAGCCTTCTCCTGATCTGTTGTTACCAGCTTGCCAGTCATGTTTATCAGTGGGGCCACCCTTTCTTTGACTTTCTTTTTCTGGATGACAAACCTCTAAAAGCCTTCCTTATTATTCTTTTCCTCCCTCAACAAGTTTTCTTCACCCACGCCTTGGCCTTCCTGACTCCATCCCTACACAAACCAGCCAACATCTCTATACTCTTCCCAGGATACCAGTCCTTGCTTCCACTGCCTGTACATTTCCTTCTTGCCCTTTAGTCTGACCAGCAGGTCATGACTCAGCCATTCCAGTCTCTTGCCTTCCTTGCCTGATTTCTTACACCTGGGGATTGAGAGCTCTTGCACTCTATGGAAAGTGTCTTTAAAGATCTGCCAGCTCTGTTCTGCTCCCTTGTCCCTGAGGGCAGTTTCCCAGGGGGTCCTATTGACTATTGAACAGCCGGAATTTTTCTTTCCCAAAATTCAGGGTCCTGACTTTATTCTTTGCCTGACTGGTATCCCTCAGAATGGTGAACTCCACCAGTGCATGATCCCTGGTGCCTCCAATCTTGACATGACTGATGAGCTCACTTGTGTTGGTGACCAACAGGTGCAGTAACGCATCCCTTCTGGTAGGGCTCTCTATTACCTGGCTTAAGAAGTTATCTTCCATGCACTCCAGGAATCTCCTGGATTGTCTATAGCTCTGAACCTTGCTACAGAAGGTTTAGATGTTCCTCAGTCTGGACAAAGTAATTCAGGAAATCTCATAGTTTTACCTGCAATGTAAACTTTCTGACAGATCTTCTATGGAACTTGCAAATGATTTTGCCTTTTGCATTCTCTTATAAAACTGGTTTTCTGATGCTTGAAAACTCATCTTGATCAGCTCGGTATCTGAAAAAGATGAAGTACCTTTTTACAAAACAACACTTGTTCTCTTTACTTTAAAATTCCTTTTCACTCCTACCAGATGTTCTTTCCAGGTTTCATGGAAACAAATGGAGTTATCTAAATTGTGAAGCTATCTTCACATCTCAAAATTTGCAATAGATCATTTATTACTTACTGAAACATCCCCGGGGCACTCATGACTCACAAAGGGTCTGAAACCTCTGTGTGTGTCAAAAAAGATCTTTCCTTATCTGCAATGTTAGTTTAATCTGGTGACATCCAAATGCCAGCACCAAAATACTGAACTATTTTGCTCCTGACACTTTAATGAGTTGATCAGCTAAGTGTAGAAATGGGTAGCTGCCTTCAATTGGCTGAAGTTTTCTGTAGTCAGCATAATAATTTACTTACCATTAGATTTTTTTTTTAATTGTGATTAAGACATTCAAATGTTATATGGATTGCTTAGCTGGGCCAGCTTTCAGAATGTGATTAATTACCTTTTTATCATTATCTTATGTATTAAGAAGCTGCTTCATGGAAATGGTCTAGGAGAACAGTGCAGCCTTGCATTCAACAACATTTTTCTCAGTCTTATTTTTGGGGAACACCATAGTAATAAAGGGCTAAATCAACC
>NW_009605438.1:69933-76801 GCF_000690535.1 Cariama cristata | reverse complement strand
CGCTCTTATCTCTGCTTTTTGCTACCCGTAGGTCCTTTTCTCTAATACTGCCTTCAAATACCTTACATATGAGTATCTTTAAGGCATCAGTAATGTTGGACACTATTCTGTGATCTTATTTCTAATTACTTATACACACTATGCAGTCATAATTGTTGCTTTTACCCAGAAATCCTGTTTTAGTCTAGGTTGAAACAGAAGTCCCAAATGGGTCTTTCTGGCTTCAAACAATTCAGCAAGTTCATTGTGACTGTGCCTTTCCTATACATTACATTTAGCTGAAAGAAGAGTAATTCATCTTGTTCACATAGTAGCTGTAGGAAAGATCTTTACCACTGCAAGAATCTAAATTTCCTCATATCCTTTCACTAGATGTATATGAATATTGTTCAAGATTAAGTCTATTTCTTTATCGTAACACAAGTTTTTCAAATATCTTTCAATGAAATTCACTCTCAACACAACATTAAAAATATAATTTGTCATATGAAATAGCCATTAATATGCAAAACTCCCTGATTCTGTGTGAAATGGATTTTTTGAGCTGTCTATACTACTTGGCTGATGATTAACAGTAACCTGTGTAACTTCTCCAGTACAAACTTTCTTCTTTTCATCACTGCTTATTTTCCATAGATCAAAGCTGGTTCATATCATGAGTTCGGCATCACTAGATTTTTCAAGTGTCAGTGTCACCAGGCATGTAAATGGACACTGGGCGGTTCTGTTAGTTGTCGATTGTATCAGTAACTTATTCCTTTCTGGCATCTGGCTTCCATACGATTGGGTAATTGGCTCTTCAGCAGCCTTTGCCTCCACTTCATTTGCAAATACTGTCTGACTTAGTGACCGTTTGGAAAAATGTCCCTTTCATCAGACTTAGGGTGTCTAGATAAGCTAGTTTAGGCACTGAAAATAGTCTAGCCACAGCAGTCTAGGACTTCACATGCTAAAATTTCTTTTTATTTCCTTTTCACTGAGGAGCTTGTTTACAGCTAGTCTGTGTATATCTGTATCATGTCTCAGCATAGATACACTATCTGCCCTATTCCTTTAAAAATCTATTCAGGTAGAAGACTAGGAGGCTAAAGGCTATGGAATTAGTGGTACCATGAAGTGGAGAATGAGACTGAAAGTATAACTTTGAGGATAATATTGTTTACCCTATTCCAGTAAATTTCTTAGGCCAGTAAGTTCCTTGTTAGAAGAAAACAATTCTTAGTGTCCCTCTGCCACTTTTATATCATGTGTGTCTTACCTGGAGGGGACAGAATGAAATGCAAGTGCTTGCTTTATTTATTTTGTCTTAGGTAAAAACAGAGACCTGATTAAAGAGGAGTAGTAGAGCAAAAGTCTCTCTGAGCTCTGTTCTGCAACAGAGCAGCTCGGTGGTTGCTGGAATCACAAGCTCTTTGGGACCCTTTACACTATTAGTTATAAATCTTCTTCTTTAGACCCAGGAGTCTGGTTTAAAATCCTAGGAGCTTAGAAATTTTACCTTAATGCTGCTCCTTCAACAGTGCTAAGAGGAAAATGATTTTTCTTACCCTGTTTATTGCAAGCTACATTCTGAAACCTTCACTTACCTCTGGTGATCATCATGTCATTGAGCCAATTTCCGTGAATGTTCATTATTTAGCCCTATATTCAGAGCTGCTGAGAGACAAGACTTAAAATATGTTAGATGCGCAACAGCCGTAAAATACTCCATTGAAAGAATATCCTAGTCCATGCTAGAAATTTTGAGGTTCAGCCTAGTAATTGCAATTCAGACTGATTAAAGAGCATGGAAAGGACACTAAAGTGCAGGATATCGCTATTTCACATTAAAAATACCTGCTTCTTATAATGAAAATAATAGTGTGGAGGAGCATGCTAATTTTATCCTGTTGTAATCACATTATGAATGTATTGGGAAGGACGCTTCTTCAACGGGATGGCTGTGTATTCATCCTGTTATGTGTTACAGATGGAAGTGTTAATAGATGGCAGAGATACTTCCCCAGGAACTAGAATGTCAAAAATCTCAGCTTTATGCACCAGAAATTTCTAAATTCCTAACAAGGGGAAAATAATAAAAAAAGAGAAGGAGTTTGTATAAAGAGATTCGTTCTTTCTTGATACATTGGCTAATAGGTGGTGGCAATTTAATTAAACATTGAAATATTTAATCTCAAATAGATTTTTAATAGACCAATAAAACAAAAATCTAAGTATTTTTAAGAAAAGATCTCCACAGGATACCCTTGATTCTTTTTGGAAAATATATTGTTTCATTTCATCTGCTAAAGAATCTAATACATTTCTAATATTCCAAAATTTAAGTTTCAATAGAAGAACATAAATAACTTATTTTAGTGCTGTCTTTTTAACTTGGAAAGCACCAGTGTAAAAATGGTTTTAAAGCTACTAATACATATAAGGTTTATTTCTCTTTTAGTCCTTCAAAAGTTTGGGATTTAGTTTGTCTACACGACAGATGACAGGAAACATTGTTTCCTTAAATTTCTCCAGACTTCAAGAAGGGAAAGTGATGGGAAACCCCAAATAGTCAATACTAAAGGACAAAAAGATACTAACATGATAGTCTTTGCTGGTAACTACCACTTCCGTACAGATTATGTTTTTAGGATAAGGAACGGTAACATCAGTCTTCTGATAGTGATCAGATAACAAGGTCTAGTCTGATGTTCATAAATAGAGATAACTAGCAGGATTCTTTGTTCTTTTTATCCCTTAACAATTTTTTAGTTCTTTGCACATAATAACTTACATGTTTCAGAAGAGTTTAGTTTTAGTTTAAGGAACTGGGGCAGAGGAGCTGGCTCATCAGTGACTGTAGACACTGGTATCTACACGAATAAAGTCAGAATGCAAAGTGTCACAGAACCAGCATTCTTGATGACTCATGTTAGTCATCAGATTTGTGATAATAATAATAGCAAAATCTGATTGATAGTAGTTCAAAAAGTAGCTGTGGTTCAAAGTCAGCATCAGAATGTGAATGCTGTACTCATGTGACCTCCTATATAAAGGTGTTATAAACTAGTGGCTGTATACACAACATATTACCATGAAGAATCACATAAACATGAAGTAGAATGATTGTTTTTTGACTCTCAGGCTTCTACAGCAAATGGAGAGAACTTGCTGCAATGCTAAGGTGTGAACTAATGTTTGTCATTCAGCACCGGTCCTGTTCGTGAATATAATACTTAAATCCCACTGAAATTATTTTCTTTCTGCCAGAGAGAATCTATCAACAACAAATGACTGGAAACTAAATTTTCCAGTGTCTTGCTCTTTTATGCAGTATTTTGAATAGGTATAGACATGCATGAGCCAGAATGATTTAGCCATTCAGATTGGCAGCAGTTTACACACTATTTGCAAGGAAGTAGATGATTGTAACAAGGTGCAAAACATCAGAGGATCTTGCCTGGGTGTATTATTTCTATCCCTTTTTCACTATGTGTACTCCTATATGTCTGGCATTTAAGTGGCTAGAAAGTTCCATTTCAACTACGCATTTGAAAATCCCCAGATGCATTCGGTGAAATTTTCATGAGTTGGAGCTCTGTGGGTAGTTTGTTGCCTAGCAAGAAACTTATATAACTGCAATCTATGTCACCAATAAGCTGTTATTGTAATTATTTCCAAAATATTAATTAATTTTTATCTTCATCCCACTTTTATTTTGCTATAACAATATTGGCTCAGTAATGCACAACGAAAGTAGAACTATTACTTATTTTGAAGAAAGAATTATGAAATGTATATGTAGTAGAGAAACTAGCTTTTTTGGGGGAGAAAAATTCATAGTCAAATGAAATTCCTCCTCATTCATCATTTACGACTACTAAGCAGCTAGTTAACTTTAAACAATAGAAGGAGAAGATGAAATCCATTCTGAATGTGTGAGATAATGTTGTTGCATTTGAACAGAAGAAGACATAGACAGCGGTAACAAAGAGATGGAGAACACTAACAGAGAGAGTGAGATTTAAAAAAATATGTAGAAATTTACGTAGTAATAAAATGGAAAGAAATTTATATTTTACATTTTTGTCTCAATTTCAATGTTAGTGATGTGTGGAAAACGTTTCTTTTGCTTACGCATAATTTTTCTGATGGTTAAAATCCATTTGTGGGTACTTCTGTGATGGAAATAAAAACACCTGAATGGGGAAGTTAGTGACCAAAGAAATACATAGGCTTTGAATTTCCACCTGAATTAAACTGGAGCTCATGATAGCGTTCATAGGCATTCTCAATTAGAGAATGAGAATGTCATATCAATGAAGACTGAGAGATATGTAGGAAAAATAAGATTAAAAGGAGATAAATTTATCTATTTTTAGCTTTATTACATAGCACAAGATATCCAATGTCCTGATATCTCTATCTGAAAAATTCAGAATATAAACTACTAACCAAGACTGTCCACTCTAGGTACATTTCTGGAGAACAAGATGCAAATCCGGAGACAGTACTAATGTCAGCTGAGGACAAAACAGAATAACTTCTATAAGTGGGGCATTCAATATTGATTATTTCTGTGTGAAGAAATATCATTTAGAGAAAGAAAAGATATCTGTTCTCCAACTGGACAAGGTCATACCTTATCATGATGGATCTATGAAAAATTACTTTAGACTCAAGAAACTGTTCTTTTTTAGGACTGCAGAAGTCAGACTCAAGTTTTGCCAAAAAAAGATAGGTGAGTATGTACACAATTTAGTTATAAAAGACAAAAATCACTTGATAATTTTACAACCTCACAAAAGTGTTATTTGTGACCTAAGTTCCTATAAAGACAAACTTTTCTAAGTATTAGATGCTTTCAAATAGATTTTAATTTTTAACTGCTGCATGAATGTTCTATCTTTTGTATCCTATAGTAAGTGAATAATTGCTCATTAATAACAGGCTAGAAGAACAAAATGTAACTGAGAAGTCCTCTTGTTATGCAGTGCCTAAAAATTATAGTTAACATAGAAATTGTTCTGCTAGCAGCTAAAAAGAGACATTATCTCTAAGTGCCTGAAATCTCTAATCCTGAGAGAAGACCAAGTGAGTGCTGTATAAGCAGGAAAAAAGATGGTCCCTTCAAATATAAATTTAAGGTGGGAAGCAGAGGCAACAAATGGAAGATAGGGAGTCTTAAGGAAAAAAAAAAAAACACAGAAAAAAAATGAGACAATAAGTGTTCCTGTGAAGGAGTCTTGAAGAAAGAGGTCTTGATACAGCAGGAAAATGTCTTTACAGTTTACAGGAGTATACTCTTTTTATCAAAAGATGTGAACTAACACAGCAGGTGGTCCGTATTAAGGAAAGCTTTGTGTAAGTAGACCTAAACCTCCCTTGATTATACTAGTTATAGGCATAAGTAAAAGATTTGATTCAGAAGACTGATATATAGGAAGTTACAACACATATGCAGGCTAAAGAAGTTAAATTTATCATCAATTATTATTTAAGCTTTAGTTATTTTAGGATAGCATAAGATAAAGCTAGTAGGAAACTTATTGATATGAATGAAAGATCATAGTAACACCATTGCAATTTACTGATGTTTTCATGGTAACAGTATAGACTAATTGAATCACCAACTGAAAACAAGCCTGAAGTCAAGTGAGATCCAAGGCTAAATAAATGGAAATGATTCTGATATTAATGAACACGAGGCCAAGAGAATGTTGAAATAACAAAGCATACAGTAGGAGTCTCAGTATAACAGGAATCTAAACTCTCATTATTTTCATTGTGAAATTCTCATAATCTTCATTGTGAAAAGAAACCATACGAAAGCATCTGTAAATTACCCATTTTTATTTTTTCTCCTGTCTTCTACGAATATACCAGTAAGTAATGCACATGGTGGTCATTTGCATTTTTTTCTTTTTGTCTTTTTTCAGCCTATAAAAATTTTATTTCAGTTTGGAGCAAAGAATCATATTGATATGTACTAAAAAGGGTATTCTTGAACTGTCATGATTCAGATTCCCCAATCTAATTTCAGAATTTAATATATGTTTAAGCTACTTTCCCACACTGGAACCTAAATTGGAAGATAAGCTAAAGCGTATAAATTTCAAGAAATTGTTCACTTAATAATACAGAATCAAACTAGAAAATGGACAATTAACTTGAAGGAGGATAATATAGTATTTGAAGAGTTATGGAGAGTTCATCTCTGAAATAAAATTAAGCACAATGATGAAAACTTTGCTAGCAACTGATGAAGGTTATAATTTTCAACAGACTTGAGTTTGTAACTGATGTAATTTTTAAGTCATACATTGTTTATTTATCCAAATTTGGGGCAGAAATTGTATTCAGTTCTGATCTGGGAATCCTGTTACATGAGTGTTGTTGAATGCTAGTTCCTGCAGTTTTCAAGGAGATGCTAATTGTGTTCTTTTTTTGGCTCATATAAATCTTAACCATATGTGAACAGAATAGGGAAAGTGGGTAGGCTTTACATATGCAAAAGATTGACATTTCATATACCTCCCATATACTTATGCAATGAATTTGGCCAGATTAAAATTCAACACAGAAGCAACCATGGGTTTTACACTTAACAACACAAAATCTGTTTCTGCTTAGATATTTCCAATTAAAAATACAGTCCTTAAGACTCACACATCTATGGCATATAAAAATAATTGCAACTAAGATGAGATTCAGGCAGGTAAGTTCTCAAAAGAAGAATAGTCTATCTAAACTTAAAACACAGAAATAAGCACATCTGTTCTTCACTGGTATATATAACAGCAATAGTCTTAATTTAAAAGGTATTTTTAAACAGAGATAATTCCTTGTTGAATTCCAGGCATATGTCCTAGACATATTTGCTATCGAC
>NW_009605438.1:34710-69902 GCF_000690535.1 Cariama cristata | reverse complement strand
AAGAGGAAGAAAGTGGGTATAATTAGTATTGTCTAGACTTCGTGCGGTGTTCTCCATTGAGAAGGTTTGTCTCTGCCCCGACTAGCTTAGAAGCTTGATTTCTAATGATATAACTGCATTCAGTTTTCCTTTACATATCCCTCATTACATGATGCAGAAAAGTAAAATTACAGAATAATGTACATAATAGTGGAACACACTGAATGTTTTTCTAGGCCCATTCCAGACCTGTTTTTATCTAGCAAGATTGTAGAGGTTAATCAGCAATAGTGATTTCAAAACTGGATGACCATATTTCTCCTTCATATTGTAGTAAGTGTAGAAAGGTTAAATTTTATATAGAAGAAGACTTTTTGTAGAAGTTCACATTTTTACTTTGGACATAAATCTCTCTCTTATCTCCCAGGTGGGATTCATTTCACCTAATGCTTGCTATCTATCCTGTAGACATCCACACTGGAGGTAGTTATTCAGACCATTTTTGTAATCGTCATAAAGAAATAGATTCTTATAGATGCAATTCATTCCAATATGAGACAGAAAATAAGTACCTGTTTCTTTTCAATACAGGTCTTTAAGTAACTGTAAGATGCAGAATATGTAAAACGGTATGAATTCTCCACATACTTTTTCATCAGAACATGCCCAGTCTAGAAAGGAAAATAGGACTTACTGTATTTCTTACAATATGTGCAGGGTAGCTGAGATTCTGAGTATATTGCTGGCAGGGGAGCAAACAAAACAGTTGTACTGAAAACTGTATTTTTTCTCTGACAGAAGAGAAAAGTGAAATTGTATTTGCTTCATCTATTTAATATTAAGGATATTATTTAGATATTTAGATTATATTTTAAATTTTACAATAAATATCAGGTTTGCATCCTAAAATGACAGCGTTTCCTTGATGCTAATAACGCTAAGTATTTTGATGTTTGGGTGAGAATCAGGGACCTGGTTCCATGAAGACATATATTCATATTTGTATATGTCAGTTATTAACAGCCTTATTTGCTTAACACTATTTGTAGCACCTGATAATAAACAGCGTAATAGTAAATATTTCCAAGACAGAGGAGAAAGGAGGAGGAAAAATAAGGTGTTTATAAAATGTTTTAAGTCAGATGAAATAATATTCTTGCAGGACTGAGTGCTTTTCCATCATGGTATTTATTTATTTGAAGGTTAATACATAAATATATAAAGCTAAAAACTTTAGACAGCCAGAGTATGCTTAAAGAGCACAAACCAAAACAAACAGTATAGCTTACATTAAGTTTAATATATAAGGTGAAACTGTTGTGAAATCTAGGAATCAAATTCTCTTTACTTGGGGCAATGCAGATCTCTTTTCCATGGACTTATGTGGGCACTAGTTAGAATCTAGCTTTAGAGTGAGGAGTATACCTTAGAAAGTCATCTTTAAAGTTATTTTATGAAATACTGTCAGTTTTCTGCTTTAGAGGTTACTGATTAAGTATTCTTTTCCATTACGATGAAATATGATGCTCGTCTGTACTTTGACTTTTCAAATTTTATTACATAGATCCAGAATGATCTCTTTACTGTACATTTACATATAATTTAGTCATATTCTGAAAAAACAAAGGCTGATAAAACGTGCAACTACTTGCTGTAATTTTATTTAATTGATTTTTTTCTCTCTCTCTTTTAAGGTAACAAGTCAATATTGCAGAAATAGAACTGATTTAGCACCTATATTTTTTACTACTTCTACTGAATACAGAAGTCTACAAAAATAGTTATTCCAAACTTTGGCTCCAGAAATGCAAATAACTCTGAAAAAAATGAACAAAACCTAAAAAATTGGTATACCTCTCGGTATTTCTAATTAAAAAGCATATTTCTTCTGATAGACCAACATTTCCTCTAGGCTACTTTTCCTTTCTCTGCTTTCTCTTGCTGGAATGAATGTGTTCAGCTGACCTGTTACCTACTTACTCATGCCACTAGCTCTTTGTAAGAGTGCCCTGATGCTGTCTCAGTGACTGGCTCTGAGCAGCCTTGAAAATAATTAATTACAAACATCAGAGCAGATGAACTAAGATGTCTAATTAAGTCTCTGAAATATCAAAGAATAAGTGTCTGGCTGTCCTGGGAAGTTGATTCAGAGGTTAATAATCAACTAAACAGTGCCAGGGACGGTTCTTCAACACTAAAGCCAACTGACATAGTCTGGTTTGACATGCCAAACTCTTGAAATCTTTTTGCTTCCAAAAACAGGAGATGGGACTCAGAGGTGGAATAGCCATGTCCCTTTCCGTGCAAATGAGCCAGCCATCCTGTGAGTAATTTGGGAGAGGATGAAGTGGCCTAAGCCAAAACAATTCCAGGCACAGATCTAACACATAAGTGGTGTAGATGATCAACTACCTCTGCATCACAAGTGTTTGTGACTTAATTTACTAATACAGATGTACACACAGGAGCCTACACTGTTCCATCAATGGAGATGACTTAGTGCCACTGGAAGAATCTAAAATTAAAAAAAAAAAATTTAAAAAAATCTCACTACATTTGCTATTGACTACATAAGAAGCTCTGGTGATTCAGTGCTTCCACACATCAAACTAAAGAGCTGCTTATGATCTGCTGATGGGCAAAATATAATGACATGTTCTGTCTATACAAGTTGCTCGGTTTCATTTTTACAGAATGCAAAACTCTTATGCTGGAGCAAAGCACCAAAAACAGTGGATTGCAAAGTAGTCCTTTTGTCCACTTTGCTGCAGTGGGGCACAGTGTAAACTGGAATGAAAGATTTATGAGCTTGGAGAGAGAAAAAATAATCAAGAGAAAAGCAAATTCAGTAGCCAGAGAGGAACATCCCTCAGGAGAGGTAATTGTATGGTTTCATCTCCATTTCCAATGTTGTCCTTGATATAAGGGGAAAAAAATACAAACTGTTGGGAAAAACTAGACACAGTAGATGTTTTTTTTGTACTGAGCAGCTTTCTGTCAAAAAAGCAATTTAGATGAAATTTTAATATCTACAAAAATATGTCATTTTCAGCAAAAATTTCTCACAGAACTTTAGCGTGGAAGGAGTCTAAATATTTTCCTTTGACAAATGGAAACATTTCCATAGTGACGTTTTTATTTTCTGTTTACATTGAAAGAAAAATAGTAAGAGAAGAAATATATGTAAGTACTTAACATAGAAGAGAAGAACGGATTTGAGCAAATGTGCACATTTTTTTTGCATTTCAGGAAAAATGAGATTATGGGAGAAATTTAAAAAAGAAGGGAATAAATCATAAAAGAAAAATGTGGTAAGAGTGTAAAATAAAGGACATGAACATTCATGTCCACAGACTATTTTAGGCCTTAATTTTAAGGGGACATCAATCAGGTTTTCCCATGTGTGTGAAAACATGTATGTAAAAAGTCCTTGTAGGTATCTTTTGTATGTTTTTTGGACTTAATTTTCAGCGCAGACAAATGTCAAAATGCTTAGGCATCATTAGTACCCATCTGAATGAATGTATCTTAATGCTGAACTACAAATACCTAATTGAAAATTTAATTTTGCTCAGATCTACTTGGCAAGAACTGAGTATCTGGGCTCCTAAACCTCTGTAAATTGTTAATTTTGTATTCAATAAACATGAGAAGTTGGCCTATGGAATTTTTTATAAGATTCACAGTTTGTAACTGCACATTATAGCATTCTAAGGGATTTTGCCTTTTGGTGGTGTCTTGCTGATTTTCAAGCAAACAATACAGGCTGGTTTCTTTTCTCTATAGGTGTGCTTTACAGCAGACCATTCAAATTAAACATCACAGCAACAGAAGCTGTTCTCTGGAGAGCCAGCCAATTACTAGCTTTATGAATCCTACTTCTCCTGGGGAATGTCGTTATAAAGCAGCACACTTCCACACTTACCTCTTACAGAGAACACCCAGAATCTTGAAACTATTACTTTCATCTTATGGACATCTATTGAAATCCTCACACTTCTTCCAGGATGAAGAATGTCTCATCTTTATGATGTTCATTCACTTTCTAAAGTGGCTACACAAATATCCCACTTACGAAGACGTTAGAGAAGCAAAAAGAGTGGGTAAGAAGTAACAGTACATTCAGCAACAAAAACTTTGATGTACACAACACTTGTGCTAGAAAGTGAAGCCCATATATTTATAGATATAATTATGATATAAAATATCTTATTTCTGTACATACATATATTTTACTAAATATAAAGAATATGAACTTTTCATTGCTATATCAGACCTTAAGCCACTTGATTATTAGACTGCCAGATACCAAGTTGCATTAGCACAGAGAGGAGCAGAGCCATTCTTCCAGAGGTATTTTGCATGTTGATTAGGAATTTGTGTTTGAATTCCAGTTGAATTACAAACAGATGTTATTTTGAGGTTTTGGGGCAAGATTCCACCATTTACTGCAATATTTACATTTAAGTCTTGAGTTTATACTCAAATGCCTAGGTTTATATATGTGCATTACTGGTACTTGATATCCAAGCCAATAAAATATATTAATAAACCCATAGCCTTTTCTGTGTTCAGAATTAAGTTGTTCTTCAAGTTCTTTCACAGATCTGGACTTCATTCACTTTCTTTTTAATTGTGTAATTTCAAATTTATCTATGATTAAAATATCTGATTGCCTTCTCTTGAAAACATATTATGTCATTGAAATCTAGAAAGAAGAGCTCCTGTTAAGTTAAAAGTTGAAGTTCATGTCGAGTAAAGAAAGGACATCACTGAAGAATTAGTAGCCTTTTTTCTCTTTCTTTTGGGCAGTCTAACGAAAAGTAAATATGCTAGAAAGAGCTGATGAATACCAGCATAGGGAGACTAAAAGACTGCTGGATAAAGGTGCAGAAGTCTTTCTGGAAGTTAATGACATTTGGAAGTCCAATGTAGGTATCTGAACAGCTACCTTAATTCTGCCACTGAAACTCTGTCCTTGCAGCAGTAGTCTTCATGCTAGATTTTTCTCCGTTTCTGATTGACAACACTGTTGTCCAGTTGTCCAGAGCAGTCCTGTCAAGTACACGGCAGTGTGATCACTTTAGGCTGAAAGGGTTTAAAATGTCACAAGCTTAGTAGAGCTGAGTCAGTATCTTCTGTTTGTGATTTTGTTTTAGAGATCTCTTCGCCCACTGTTGCAGGAGGAGATTAGTTTGTAAGGCAGCATTTTTCCTTTCTCTCTGACTAGTGAACCCCTAGGATTACGTCACTTATAAAACTCTTTTTTGAAGACAACGTATGTCTTGGAAGTATCACTATTCTATTATGGGAAAATAGGTTCCAAACAAGGCACAGTGGCTAAGCTTGTAAACTGATCTTTTGATGCATAACAAATACACAGAGTAAAAACAGGTGGTGTTCTTATAAATACAGCATGATAACAAGCTCACTACAGGGATCTTCAGTTTTGATGTCAGCACTCTAAAGATACCGATCAATAACAAATGTTTATTTTGTAGGATTTCAAATATGGTCTAAATAATGGTGCAGATGTGTCTGAAAATTCTTAAGTTTTCTGTCAGTCAATTTTTAATTGTCTCACTAATCTTTACTCTTTTAACAGTTAAGCCTCTGGCATAGAGACTATTTAGCAAAAATGTCACTTCCTTTGACACTGATTTTAGGATGAGACAAAACACCTTCTTAGCATATTTACATCTTTCTTTTGATCATAGAGGAAACCTAGATATCTGTTTTGTCAAATGTTAGGTGAAATGAAATCCATTGTCTTTCTAGATAATTTATCAAAGAAAAAGTTACAGGAATTTTCTCACTAATTGTTTGCCTGATGAATTTTCTGAAAGTAGTTGTTTTAAATCTCATTCATGTGCAGGTAATGAGGTCAGGTGGCTGGAACCTGAAGCTAGACATATTTAAACTAGAATAATGAACATGACTGTTGACAAACTCAGTTAAATTAGAGATAAATTTGTTCCATTGGCATTCAATATTTCTATAGTAAGTTCATTGTCTGAAGTCTTTCTAAGTGATAGTTTACCTAAATGAGAAGTAGAGACTTAATGGAAAGATCACATGTAAAAATCTATTACCTATTTTATGCAGGAGGTCTGATGACAGTACTTGAATAGTTATTTCTGGTCTTAAGAGTCTATGAACTCATTTGAAAAACAAGTTTTTAGTTTAGAAAATGAAAGCTGTAGTCAAATTGTCATGGTGACTTATTCTGTATCCAAATTTTTCTGACATTTCACAGTGCTTGTATTCCTCATATCCTCTACTAAACTTTTCTGTGAGATTTTAATCTACAAAAAGTGCCTGTGTTCTACTAAGTGGACATATTTTACTATTTGAAGTTGATCCATTTAAATTAATTTTCTTTTACTTTACGAAACAAAGGCAGTCTATGAGATTGAATAGTCATTTCAATTACTATTAAGGGTCCTTTAATGAGACATATAAAAAGACAATACAAAATATTTTATATTGTTGTAATGACCCAGGTAGTGAGGAAATGGTTGGTTACACTTGGTCTCAGTTATCTGACTTTTATTATCTGATTATGCAGTTCAGATGTTTCTTCTATAGCATTAAAGGGCCAGGTATTCATCCACAATCTCCTTTAATGTAGGGGTATAGATACAGCCTTTGAAATTCTGGCTACCTCCACAAATTTGCCGGTGATCTTCTCTCTGGGTAAATCAAATGCACAGAGATAAACTGAGAAATGATCATTGTAGGACACTGTCAAAATACCTTTTAATAAAATGATGGATGAAATATGAAATGGTTCTGAAGACATCATCAGTGATATTAAAGTTAAAATCTAAGTCTATTTTCTAGGAATATACTACAAATCTCTTCTTAGAGATATCTGTCATGAAATTTATAAAATAAAAATAAAATCTAGAGAACAGTTAGGCTGTTGATTCCACTGCCTATAATTATGAAGAGTATTTCCTCAGTGTTTCCCTAAGTGTCTTCCAATTTCTAACTGCCTTGAGTTGGATAGGACAGGATAGGATAGGAAAAGATAAGATAAGGTAAAAGGTAAGACAAGGTAAGGTAAGGTAAGCTAAGCTAAGCTAAACTAAGACAAAGGCTAAAATGTTTGGCCTTCAACACAGAAATATTTCTGTTCTTAGCAAGTATTCTGAAAAGATTCAAAGTTACTGAATTTTAAATTGGAGTTTAATTCATTACTCTCGTTGAGACCATCTAAATGAAAATCATAAATCAAGGCCATGATGATCTTTCTGATGATAGAAATATTCTGGTTCTGTGACATCAATCATAACTCTCGGAATTCTGTTTCTCTTTCTCTTAGCAATATTAATGAGAAAGATTGAAATAAAACTGAACTTATTTGGAATATTAGTGAATCTGATTAGTTCTTGAATATAACTTAGAAAACTTGGGAATGCCTTCAAAGTTGGAGCCTGTCATTCAGTCTTCAAGGAATAAAAAAAAAAACTAAAACAATCTTCTGCCACATAAAATTTGTTTCGGCTCAAGTAGAAAAAGGAACACCCATGGTATGTTTATGCAAAATACAAAATTTGATATTGTTACCCTAGTGAGATCAGCAATGAAAAAAATCCCATGAAATTCAAAGAAACCAGAATTTCAGCTAAAAATAACGTAAGCTTTCCAGGTAACCCTAGGAATTTCCAGATTTATGTACAGTTTTTGATATATCATTCTTATTCCTTTTACTTGGAGATGGACTGTCCTTCACAGGATTCATCAGTGGCTTTGAAAATACTGTGAATACAAGGTTATTTTCTAGCTATGTTCAATTGGAATATATCAGAGGTTGATAGCCAACATCAATAGTTTACTCGTGTCTATTCATATCTAATAAAAAAATCACTGTCATTTCATCTAAAGTTTCTTCTGTAATATTAAATATCTAACTGAACAATTTTGTCAAAAAAGCTTTCGCATATGCAGAAACAAGATTTTTGTAAAAAAGTTCTTTTCCCTTTCAACTCTATCATAAAAGATTGAAAACATTGCACATAATACTAATGTCATCTTGGAACACTAATCATATAAAAAGAAATCTAAACTATGTAATCCTTTCTTCGGACAGCAAGAACTTACTTCTTATGAAAGTATGTCCTTCCAGATAATTTACATCATCTAGTATTTAACACACTTGGCCTATTTATGAAAAATTGACAATAATGAAAAGGTTATCATTTACAGATCTAAATAAATTCTATATCCAAAATATCCTTTATACATTTATCTGTATTGGTTTAGAGTATTTTTAAGGAACTGTAATTATTGTTTAAATCTCTGAAAGTGAGAACCTGGGATACAATCCAATCTGCTTCCACCTCCAGTTGCAGCATCTACTAATCTTGTTGCTGTCTTTAATTTTTTTAGGGACAAAACAAGCAAACAAAAGGATTTGAGTAATTCCAATTTTACTGGTTCCTTTAGTAGAATTGACAAAACAGTTCATGCTAAACAAGTTCTGATATATTTTTCAAAGTTTGTTTGCAGCAAATTCGTTTATGTAATAAGTATCCTATGTTCAGAAAATTAATTTGTAAATAATGTTTCAATTGTTTTTGAATAAGAGTCAAAGACATCAAAGATATCCATTTAAATAATCAAGAAAAAAATATTTTCCTGCTTATGTTCTGAACAACCAGTTGAATTAGAAATGTTATCTTGTTTTTAGGTGAAAATAAAATCTGTGATGTAGGCTCTGTGGCTTTACTTTATGAATAAGTGCAAGAGAGAATTTTTCATTCTCTGAAGATATATTAGCCCTTAAAAATACTTTACCTTTGTATTTTATGTTTTATTGAGAATCACTTGAAGTTAATTGAAAACATTGAATCAAATAGTAAGAACTCCAGTTAACTTTTTTATGACTGGGGCTTACAATTATTTAAGTGCCTAAGTAAAGCTATAGGTTATGAACTATAGGCCCTTAGATTTGAGTATTCTGACCTCACATTTTTATCATTAGTGCCAAATAATTTCTTAAAAACATGTCATATATAATTACTAAAAAGTTCTGACCTCAGAAATATGTGGATACCATCTTTGGGTGAAGCAACTATCTGGGTTTTACAGCATTGCTTTGAATTTTCAGAAGCCATTCACATACAGAATTGATTTGTGTTTACCGTTAACATGAAGAGCACTTTTTAGGCTTCATATCGCAGGACTAAGAAGACAAGACTTACTGTGATCTTAGAGTTGTCAGCAAACAGCAAAACAGGTTTCTTTCTGACCTTGTTCGTGCATGCTGACATAGAAGGTTGTGCGATTGCTATTGAAACATGTCTGAGGCTCCCTGACATGTGTGCTAGGAGCACTGTAGGTCAAATAGCTGTATATATTCACTCTTCTGAGGAGAACTGCAATATATGTTAAGCCCTAGATACCTCAAGGGAATTTTTAGAGGCAGACATTCGCACTAGCACATACTTCATTGGTTAAGGAAATTTTCGTAAGTTTGAGTACATGCTATGGCTGACCTCATGACCAGATTTACTTGCTTTCCAAGTTGCATTACAGGATCTCAGCAGGTTTTCTATGAGGATCCTGTATGAACTGAAAGAACGTAGGACACAGGACATCACATAATCACAACTTTTAGAGAAAGCATGCTTACTTTGCTTTATAGTCATAGCTGTTGACTGGAACATGCCACTGAATTTTTATTATGATGTGAAGTAGTTTCTTTTGCCAGAGCAAGTGTGGGGCTCATTTCCATCCTTAGAGTTTACCTGGGATCAAGTAAAGAGCTGAGAAATGTATGGAAAATAAATTCTGTAAGAATCATTAGATGCATCAGCTAAATACATCAGCATCTACTATAGTCCATGAGATTGAAAGGGTAGGGTGAAACTGTTAGTCCTAAGAACCCAATGTTGACATTATATGCGTTAAAGTTTAATTTAGACTAGCTCTGATGAAGTCTTGTGGACTTAAGTCTTGTTAGTGTCAGAGTCCAATACTCTCTAACCAGGTCCTTTTAGATATTCTTCTAAGTGTAGAGGGTGTAATGTTTAATATAAAATGTACTTATTTAAAGATAGTTGATGTTACATGTGTTTTCTGGTTTAGCAGGGTGACACAAAATATATTTCATAACACAACACAAATGGAAGTAACACTGAGCAAAATATATATGTATAGCAACTGCAATACACAGTTCAATCACAACACCAATATGATTCCCATTACCGGTCTCTATAATATGCTCATCGTCATGACACTGAGTGTCCTCAGTCTCAAGGAAGGAATATGTGGATTGAAGGCAGCTCAAGCCCATTGCTCTCTGAAATTCTTTTATTAGTTGCTCAGTTTTTATACTCTCTATTGGGCTGATCCACGCATTCACTACCCTCATGCTAACCCAGGGATTTTTTCTTTCAGTGAACTGAGGAAGAAGCACACTACCAGTTGATCCACTCAACTATTGATAGCTGTTTGTCAAAAGCAAAGGCCTCCCTCCTGTCCCCTTCGTGGTGAGATAAAGTCAGCTTCTTTGCAACAGCTGTGGTCAGTCATACCCTGAGCTTCACGGACACATCATGGGTCCCTTTCCTCTGAGGCTGCTTCTGTTGTTGGGGTTTATTGGCCAGTCACAGTTAGCAACCCCAGTGTATTGGGTGCAGTCCTGGAGTGGCTTTAGTCGGATGACATCTGAAAGATATCCAATTTAAAGGCTCCAAGACAATCCTGTGATGCAAACTAAAGTGCAGTAAATGAAGATGATCAGAATATTCACTAAAAAAGCCCACAAACTAAAGCTGTAATATACATACATCCACAGAAATAATGTCCAACTTCTAAAGCTATTAACTTAACTGTTAATACAGAGTGGGCAGTTGTGAGAGCATTAGGAAGAAGTATCGTGCATGTTTGTGTTGATCTTATTCTTCCCTAGGTAAGTGCTTATGACCATGGTTGAAAATGGGATGCATGATTTGATGCAGCTGTTCTTACAATTTTAAGTGATTACTGCAATTGGTAACCAGAAGAAAAAGACCAGACAGACTAACTTTTGAAATAGATTACCAGAGGTGCTATTCAACCCTTCTGACCTTGCCTATATATTTGGCATCTCAGACACTCCCCTTAAAAGTAGTAAAAGCAGTTAATACTTTTTATTGACTGCACTATTAAGAATTAAAAAATTTACTATTCTAGAACTGTCTGAAGTGAAGAGCTATCATGTAGATGTAAGTTACATATCTGACGGGATCCGATCCCAGACACCTGCAACGGAGCAGGTGGCCAGTTTAGGAAACTGCATTTGTTCTCTGCCTTGAACATGTTATTAAATAATGAAACTTGCAATATGGAAGAGGGATAGGGCTAACACTGTGCCAATGTAATGGACCTGAGAAATAAAAGGTGCATTCCTTTAACTGCATGAGAACTTTTTGTTTTGTTTTGTTTTATTGTTTTAAAACTTACACTGTAGCATAATGACACCTGAGGTAACTTACAAATAGCAATAATTATCAAAAGTAAGGAAAAAACGTTGATGCAGACAGTGTTCTTAGTTAAGCAGAAGTGCGGACAAATGAGTTCTCATTATAAAAGGAAGAGAGCATGACAGTCTACACTTTTCAATCCTGAGGCTGGTCTGGAATTTAGTGCTAAAAAAAAAATAAATATTATTGTTGGAAAAGAAAAAAGAATCCCAACCCATCATCAGATCTAAAATTGAACATTTTTTTCATATTGAACCTGGGATGTATTCTGAAAGGTAGGAGAAGTGTTCAGGTCAGCCAAGCTCTTACTAATTCTTTGAAAGGGAATATTCTCATTTTGGAAGGCATTCTTGGAAATAATTCTGAAAAAGAAGGTAGGATTGGGGAGCAAATCACTTCTCTCACAGAAGGAGAAGCCTGTATGAGGGAGGTATTCTGCCCTGGAGCATGGATGACATGGAAAAGGACTTTGATTAAAAAGAACACTATCTTATTACATGGACAATGATTTTGACCTAAGGATTTGATTGTTGTTTGATATCATTAAAGAGTTGATGTTCTTCTGTTTGTTTTATGGTTTATATTTAATACGCCACTTAATAGACCTGCTGATTATACCAGTATGGAACGCATGAGGTTATTTTATGTGTACTGAAGTGCATTATGGCCACTTACTAGCACTTAGCAGTATTAGCTGCCTCACTGTTACTAATGCTGACCTTTAACTTCATGTTGTGAAGAACTGAGCAACTGCCAAGGCTATTTTTTTTTTTTTTCACAAAATGGAGAACAATCTGTTTCAATAGTTACACTTCCAAGTGCAAATTTATCTAGGGTGTCCTCTGTTACTCCCATTGCTGAAGTTCAGGACTGCAAATACTGTGTGCTTGCAGATACCGTCCAAGAGGAGATTTGTAACTAACCCTCCTGAGATGTGTGTTTGGTTGCTTTTTTAATTCTCTGCTCCCCCATGGAAAGAAAAGGAATATTTTTTTTTTAATTAAATAGCTCCATTTGGATTTTACCAAATGCTTTACCCTGGCTTAATTCTCTCTCTCTCTTTAAAAAGTAGTGTCAAGTATCGATGTTACAAATAGCTGCAGGTTATATGTTCTGTTATAAAAGAATTGAGATACGATAGCATAAAAGATTATATAGTATATTGCACCAATGAAAGGATACTGAGGGGAGGAGAAGCCTGTCCTTTTGCTTGACATGTTTCTCATAAAGTATATTTTTATTGTAAAAGCCAGTTGAAATGTCATTATTTTTTGCTCACACTACAGTATCTTCTTCTATTACAACCTATATTTTTAGATGGGTATGGATTTCATTCAATTGACTACCCATAGTCATCTATTGCCATTTGAGATACTTGACATCTTGGACTGGTTTTGGCTGGGATAGAGTTAATTTTCTTCACAGTAGTTTCTATGGTGCTATGCTCTGGATTTGCGATGAAAACACTGTTGATAACACAGGGATATTTTAGCTGTTGCTGAACAGTGCTTACACAAAGTCGAGGCCTTGTTTCTCACACTGCCCTGCCAGCAAGTAGGCTGAGGGTTGGAAGTTTGAAGATGTTGGAAGTGGACACAGCTGGGACAGCTGACCCTAACTGACCAAAGGGATATTCCAAACCATATGATATCATGTTCTGCAATAAAGCTGAGGGAGGAAGGAGAAAGGGAGGACATTCAGAATTACGGTGTTTGTCTTCCCAAATAACCGTTATGCACTATGGAGCCCTGCTTTCCTGGAGATGGTTGAACCCCTGCCTGCCAATGGGAAGTACTGAATAAATTCCTTGTTTTATTTTGCTTGTGTGTGCAGCTTTTACTTTACTTATTAAACTTTCTTTATTTTAACCCATGAGTTTTCTCACTTTCACCCTTCTATTCCTCTCCTCCATCCCACTGCGGGGGATGAATGAGCAACTGCATGGGGCTGAGCTGCCAGTCCAGAGTTAAACCACAGCACATCTGCATATGGTTCACAGACATGACTGAAGACACATGCCCTTTTGTAGTGGCACCTGGATGCTGTACAGAATACATTTGGGCATCTCAAGTGGAACTCCCATGTATGGGAAACTGAACACTCTATGTGCCTGTCCAGTGTTTGGTGAAAAAAAAATTTCTGGCTTCCTTAAAACACATAATCTGATCAATCTATCTTCTCAGCTGCTTCACAGAAGGCTTCACATGAAACCAAACCAAACCAAATCAAACCAAAGTAACAACAAAAAACCCTATAGCAAAATAATAATAAAAAAAAAGTTATTCCGTACAATCATCTGCCTGGACATTTGAAGTATGTATGCTTTAAGGAGTGAACAGATCAGTGTACCCATTTGGGTCAGGAGGTAGGTTGTTGGAAAAAAAAAAAATTGGATATTAAGACTTTAGCAATGCATATATCATTAAAAGACTCTTCAAACCTTGTTTTCAAAATGAGTTTAGCTACAGTCAAGTCCTGCTTTTTTGGGGGGAAGGGGGAGAGAGGGGTTAGTCATGCTTGTATGCATCCAATTTGCAAATGTACACTTCTAATTGGTTTTGCACAGCTCCTGGGTTAGGCAAAGGTCTCAGATAGTAGGATACTCATTAAACTGTTATGTGACATTGCTTCCTCTGAAGGAAATAAGGAGAGGGCAAGACAAAATTGTAACCTTTGTTGCTAAACAGCAATGAAAATACTGGGAAACAGCTTTTAAAATAATTGGTGCAATATGTTGAGTGTTTGAAGAGAAAGGAAGTAAAAAATTACTAAACAAAAATGTTAAATGCTGAAAAACATTTTCTTTTTACTTGTGGATGCTCTTGGATACCAAGAATCCTATTAACTAGTCATTTGCATTCGCATAGTAATTTTTCATCTGCATATTTCTATTTTGGAAATAGAAGTCCAGTGACAAGCTCACACAGTAAACCTAGGAGAACCAAATCCTACTAAATATCAGCAGGACTCAGGATTTATGTTTGCCTCTTATTAAATAAGAATTCTTTGTGGAATAATGCTGTTGGACTGTAAAACCTTTACAGATATCACCTTTTCGCTTATGTCTGCATGTTTAGAGCTAAAGCATCTCTGCTGATGTTAGTTTGGTACTTTCCATAATTTGACATTAACTGGTCATGAAGCAAAGAGTCATCCAAATATGTTTATTTATATTCTCTTGACCTACACGCCCTGGAGGAACTCCACTGCATTATCAGCCAGAACACTAGAGAATCACAGGTCACAGGCGATATACTCCTTCTCCTGTTCATTCTTCCTATATGCATAGTATTCTAAGGCAGATTTATGCTATTTAGTTGGAATACCATGACTCTATAGTCAGTATCTTAAGAACAAAAGCAGCTAGGATATGCTGATAGCTTTTATTCCTGGTTGCTCTAAAGCAACAAATGTAAAGCTGTAATTGACCTGTCTGAACTTAAAATGAAAAAAAAGCAGTCAGAATGTTTCAGAATACCAAAATAGATTGGAATGCCTCTGTCTTTCATTTGGTTCACATTTCTTCTTTGAAACTTGTTGGGGGTCTTCCTCTGAAGTAACATCAGAGATAGTTATGTTCACCAAAGGCTGAAATATTCAGTAAAGAATCCTCTTAGTTACACATTCCTTTAATCCTGAGGCTGTAGAATTTCATTTATGTTCCATATGTTTAATACTAAACTAATCAAAGATATGTCTCACCTGTCATAAACTTTACTTTGGTGTTCTCCTCCTGGGGTTCAAAATCTAGAATATTACCTATTGACAAAATTTCTTTATCAGAAGTGCAGCTGTTCATGAAATTTTGCATGGAAAAGCATATAAATATAAAATTAACTACTATTTTAGGTCTATTACTGGAGTGCTAAGACTTCAGCAGGTGCAATAGATATCCAGGGTAGATTTTACTCAGCGCAATGTACAATACTGGTCTGGGATGTCTCCTGCCTGTATGAATATACCTAATGGCAGCAATAGTTGAGAATCTACTAAATTACATGACTGAATTCATTGTACCAGTAAATTCATATTTAATCTTAGTCTTATGTTATGTGTGCAATCAAGGGAACTGGACAGCCA
Organism: Cariama cristata; assembly: GCF_000690535.1. Lineage (NCBI taxonomy): Eukaryota > Metazoa > Chordata > Aves > Cariamiformes > Cariamidae > Cariama > Cariama cristata. The sequence continues at coordinate 54,369 of NW_009605438.1, read as the reverse complement.
CCCTTATAAGTCTGCTTTTTGTTTGTTTCTTTCTAAAGGCAGAAATTGCCACTCTTTTGTCATAAAGCCAACTGGTGTGTATCTCTGATACACTGAACATGTATTTTTTATTTCTTCCATCATCTACGCTAGGAAGAAACAGAAAATTATGGTTTTATTTTCATAGTTTTCCTCTGGCTCTGAAATGTCTTCATGTGCATTCCAGAGAGTTACTACGTTGTTTCCAGACATTATCATCTGGGATATTGTGCCAGGGCATTAGAAAAACTTTCTCAAGAATTACCTCTATTATTCAGAAGAAGAAATAGTTTTCTCTGCCTTTTTGACAGGAATTCCTGGAAGCCAAGGCTACCTGGGCTTTTAAAGCTTAGTCTCAGTTCATGAGATATCTAGATAACTGTAAGCATGATTAAGGATTCTCAAATGAAGCACTCTGTACATTCAAAATGTTGGTTATGCATGCAAAGAAAAACATAGTAGCAAAAGCTCAATTAGTAGTACCATTTGAAAGCTGATTTGAAAAAGAAGAGAGGCAGTCCCACCTAAAATTCAGGCCTGACTGTCTCTGTGTGAAGCATGCATATTATCAGACACAGATTAGTAAAATAATTTTAATTGTTCAGTTAACTGAATGAGGATTTTTATTGAATTTCACATCATTTATGCTATAGTAAATACTCAAAATTATTAGATTTTATTAGATTTCACTAATAAAAATTGAATTTAAAGGTAAAGATTCTAGAAAGCTAAATGAAGATATCTCTAAAAATAGCATTTTTTAATGTTGAAACATAAATAAAATTGCCTGTGAACATTCATGTTATGACATTGACTAACATCTAAGGTCAGGTCAAGACTGTATTACGATAAGAATGTGTTTGCATTATGAAAAAATTATGTAAAGAATTTTCAATCCTGAATTCATACATCCTCAATTTTATAAATTCATTCACAAATTAACAAGTCTTACATCCCTCTGAAAATAATTCCTCTGAGTCTGCCTGTCAGTGTCCTAAAAGAGTGACCTATGGCCATAAAGTATGTCCTCAGTGCTTTTGGGAAATCAGTTTATTTATTCAGGTTCACAAAGCAGGATTTATCAAAGATATTGATCTGGCCAAGTTCCTATACTCAGAAAATGTAAGGTTCATCTCACCTTCAGAGATTAGTCTAAGCTAATTGTCTAGGCTCCCTTAAAATCAGAAGACAGATATAGGCTATATCTGTATCATCTGCTTGTAGAGTACTTCCATTTTCTGGGGCTAGATACACACCCAGGACACAGTCCTGTCCTGTCTCAGATCAGGATCTCTGTTCACCTCTTTAACACCCTGACATCCCAGAAGGTGAATCCAGTTATAGCCACAGCTGCTTCCAGACAGTGATTCACTTAGCCTGTGATCAGGTGGATCGAATCACTCACAGGATTTGCCTTTCTCTCGCCGTTCACTGTCAGGGGACTTTAGAGGATTAGCCTAAGCTAGGAACCTAGTTTCAAGCTGGCTAAAGCTAAGTAATCACTTAACAAACTACAGAAATATGGATTGTAAGGACCTCAAACACCCATCTGATCATCTATTTAAAAAATGAATGAGAAGTATTTGGCTAGAATCAAAACCACCTCAAATATCTGTTAGGGGTTTTTTAGTAATATGCTTCAAAATGTCCAGTGACAGAGATCCCATTATCTTCCTTGGGAAGCCACTTTTATGCACAAAATCTTCTTGTTTCAAAAGTCCTAATTTCTAATTTAAAACATCTTCACTAAAAATTAAGCCAATTTATCTTCGTTCCAATGACCATGAAGCACAATGGAATCTATAGGAAAAAAATGCTTTAGTGAGAAGCTACTTTTATGTATTTCCATTAATTTTATTTTTTTCTTCACCAAACTTCCCTTTTATATAAATTTCACATGGACCACAGCATTCTTATGGCTGTCCACTGAGCTCTGTTTGGTTTTCTTTTCCTTAAACTATCTTGCCTGAAACTGGAAAGAGTACTCTGTCTGAGGCCCTTTTCAGTGCTGAATAGAAAGGAAAAATTTACTTCATTTATCTCATTTACAATTTTATTTCTTTAAGTGTAGAGGAAAATAGGGTATAATACGTATCAGGACAGACCATGCAACATTGTAATAGTCTATGTACTGGGTCAACTCAGATGGGTTTCATAAAAGGCTTAAACAAGAGGATAATTTAAAGTTGCCCAGGCATAGGTGTCTAGTGACCTCTCAGATGCTTAAGAGTACCTTTGATAACCTCCACAAGACCTTCAGTTCTTTGTTTACAGTCACACCTTCCTTATAAGTACCATGTCATATTTGCCAGCTCCACAGAAATATAGCTCATAATATCTTGAATCCCTACATGTAACATTTGAACTGAGCCAGCCCAGGCTGCATTTGTGTTGACCATATGTAGAAGTAAAATGTAGTGTGAGATGAATCACTCTCTGGGCTTGATCATTTAGCTCACTTGGGGCTTAATAAGAGCTTAATAACTTCAATCAGTTGCAGACCCCTACATTGTAGACCCTAATTTAGGTAAGAAGTCATCTCCCTTAGGAAAATTCTTTCTTACTAAATAAGCAGACAGCTACTGCTTAAAGGAACTGTTTATTTGTATTAGTGATTTTTTTTTTAAGAACAGGTTAAATAAACTCCAGAATAGATGACCCTTATAACAATTTTTTTCCAGTTCAATTTTATACAGTTATAACACGTTATGCAGAAGATTTCTAGCCTATCAAAAAATAAAAGGAAAGCATTATCCCTGATAGACATACAATTTTACTAAAGAACTGTTTTTCATTCTCTATACTTTAAATATAAATTTTAAACTTTCCAGTGCCTTTTGATAACACAGGTTCATTTGTACTTTTTTCCATGCTGCTGCAAAAGCAGCAGACAGCAAACCACTCAGAGAAGAGGGGGATTTCATCTAGCAACATGGACACATTAGAAATTTTTTACATACTCAATGGATAATTTTCTAAAAGTTCTTCCAAAGTTTACTGCATAGCATATAACTCTCTTCAATTTTACGTTTCTACACAGCTTGTTCTGCAAATGTCAATAGAAAACATACAAGATTTTACTCATCCCTAAGTCTTGTTTAGATGGATATTGCCAAATTATTTTTTTATAGATTTCTCAGTGTATTTCTTGTCTGCTTTTTACCTTCTGAAAGTCTGAGTGCTTTTCTAAAGGTAACGGGTACACTACATAGAGGAACAAGGTTGTGTCTGTCAAAGTAAAAAAAACAATTACCCTAAAATGTAATCATTAAGGAATAGTACAAACATATCTAATAAAAAATCTCAGATATCAATGAGGCTGTGAAATTCTGCTGCTTGTAGACTAGGTGAAACTTTCTGAAAGATGGATGAGGAGTGTCTGCAGACATCGAGAGTTACTTGTTGCCCTAAGGCTTGGCAAATATAGTTAATTGTTTTACAGATGCTGATGCTTCCTTGGTCTGAATGGAGATAAATATTTTGCTGGGTTCTACAGATTCAAAGGGAGAATATTCACTCCATTCAGATATCAGAGATATGCATCTGGTGTCTGCCTGATCTCAAGGTATACATTTGGTGAGCATAGGGCAAGCCACTGCATTTGAGTCTCTGCTGGAAAATAAGAGTAGCCATTTCTTATCACCTCTGCAGAAGTTCTTGGGCATAAATTACTCTATCTCAGATAAGAAAATTATATTGAAGAGTACTCATACAGCATGATCCTTGGATACTGAAGAGATAAGAACTATATGGATTCTGGATGCATAGTTATAAAAATTAATTTAATTCTGATCACCACTTTAAAGGTTTCTTCATAGCTAAGGAAGACATTTATGCCTCTTTTTCAGAGAATGAGGGTAAGCTAGTTATTCCTGATTAAATACTGAGACTGAAACTACTCCATTAGAACAAATGAAATTTTGAAAGCTGGGTGTGTAATGCCTCCAGCAAGCACTAAGTTAATGTAGGGGGCTAAAATGTTAGGTTATGTGACAAAACTCATCTGCCTACCCACAAAGGAACTCAGAAAGACAATGGCAGGAGGGGGACCCCAAATAATACCCTGTTGGGCTACTTCAGTGTGCCTCACAAGGGGCCATCAGCTCATCAACGGCCCATCTGTGGAAATCAGGGGAGCACTGGGATGCACAATGGCAAGTGCGAACACAAACTAAGGACTCCTGAGGAGTAAACACCCTATACAGGCCCATCCTAGGGCTCTCCCAGCAGGACCTCAGCCCTATTGTCCAGGCATGGAATCCATCATGAAGAGCTATTGGGACCAGCTCTCTGGACAAGCATTCAGACTAATGGGCTTGTTGCCTAGGAGTGTGGGAAACATTAAGGGACTCTGGGGAAGAGCAGTTCAGGATAGCACAGGACTGATTATGGGATATTTAGAGAAGGAAGGGACGAGGGGAAGGGGGGACACAAGGGAGGGATTTCATTGATTTTGAAAGGAACAAATATGGGAAATAGAGGGTTAAGGGGATTAAAAGGGCTGGTCGCATGTAAGTAGCTGGCTAGTTAGTACAATTTTCTGTCTATGTCCTGCACCTAATCAGCACAGTTTGTCCTATCTTCTTATCAGATTCCTTTCTAACTCTTTTCTGGGTGAGAGTTTTCTACTCATGTGTGTATGTTTGCGTGTGTGGAGGGGGTGTGAGTGCAGCAACTGGAGTCAAACCAGTAGTCACAGATGCTCATATGTCTGTGGTGCAGCCACTAGAGTGAGTGCAGGTGTGCAAGGGAGTGTGGGATCACTAGTGAGGATCAAGCTGAAGTGACTGGGAGCAACAAATAGATGGACTACTGAGGGCCAGCCTGTGTGTCTAGGTATGAGAACACAGGGAGATCGGCTACTGGGACCAGGGAAGTCCTCACCAACTGTGTGTGTTTGTCCAAATGTCTGTACCAGCAACAGGAGGAGGACTGCAGCCTTGGGGGCTTGAATGTCCATATGCCAGCAACTGGTGAGACTGAGATCCAGGGACAGAGTGTGTGAGCCCAGCTGCTGGAGGGATCCACGGTGTATGTATGTATGTATACATTCTCACTGGTGGACCTTCGTGCTGCTCAACCAGAGAGGGAAGCAGGATGAGGTCACTGGTGTTGTATATGTTTGTGAGGGTGTTGTGTGTGTACCTGTCTGTCATCTGTGTGCCTGGCTATGTATATATGGATATACATAGTGTTTATGTGTGTTTTGTGTGTGTACCTGCTGAGAACACGCCTGCAGCCTCACTACCAGTCAGACCTGCAGACACAGGACAGTGTCATAGAATCATAGAATCATTATGGTTGGAAGAGACCTCAAAGATCATCAAGTCCAACCGTATACCTGATGCCACCCTGTCCCCTAAACCATGTCTTGAACTGCCACATCTAAACGTTTTTTGAACATCTCCAGGGATGATGACTCCACCACCTCCCTAGGGAGCCTGTTCCAATGCTTCAAGACTCTAACAGTGAAGAAGTTCTTTCTAATGTCCAGCCTGAACCTCCCCTGGCGCAACTTGAGACCATTTCCTCTCGTCCTATCGCTAATTACCGGGGAGAAGAGCCCAATCCTCACCTCACTACAACCTCCTTTCAGGTAGTTGCAGAGGGCGATAAGGTCTCCCCTCAGCCTCCTCTTCTCCAGACTAAACAACCCCAGCTCCCTCAGCCGCTCCTCATAAAGCTTTTTCTCCAGGCCCTTCACCAGCCTTGTTGCCCTTCTCTGAACACGCTCCAGCAGCTCAATGTCCTTCTTATAGTGAGTGTCCACCTCACCTCTCTTGGGCTGTTGGATATATTTTCCTATAACTGAAACTACCCTCCACAACTTAATATAAATTTTCTGTACTAACACACATTTCACAGCCACTGCTCATCTGTATTGCTTCTTTAAAAGAGAAAGTAAATTTACAACCAAGGAAAACTTGGAATAAGAAATATACTATGCAGATAAATCAGAGAAAAACAACAGAGGTAAAGAGAAAGAGTCTGGAACCACAGTCTTTGATGCCCTTTCACTCAACTCTGACTCATATGTTCTTATTTTCTACCTAGGATTTTATTCTTGCATTTACACTTGTCAGAAATGACAGATGACACAGTATGTCAGGTCTCCATAATCCCCTTTGTTGTGGTATCTCTTGTAGCTTACACAAAATTGTTTTGTGGAGAAATGTTAAGACAGAAATGTTCCACACATGTGTGAAAAAAACTGCCAAACAGCATTTCAGTTTTCCATTACTAAGTAACTGAAGAAATTCCAAACAGAAAGAGAGAAACAACAATTACAGTTCGTAGTTCTAAAGAAAGATACACTGAGATTTTTCAAACCTCCAAAGGACTTGTCTGTACTAGGAAAAAAGTGTGTTTCAATATTAAGGATTATTTTCCCCTCCTGCAATCTAGACATTGTTTAAATCATCTACAAGCCTAACTTCACTGATTTTTAGTCAGAATTAGGAAAATCTTATCTTGGTGAGTCCTACAGAGAAAGCTTGGACATTAGAATTTTATTTTCTTCTCTCCTTGATTGTTCTCTTTGCCATGTTCTGGGTCATTGCAACACATTCTCTCCAAGAGAACACTTGAATAACTCACAGAACACCTCATGACATGCATCATATATTCACATATGTTAAAAAGTTATAACAGCATTCAGAGGCAGAAAGATGTATCATAGCCTTCACTATTTTTTTAAACACTTTGAACTGAAAGTTCAAAAAAATAGTAATTACACATTGTGTTCATAGGAGCAACACACAGATCCTTCAGAGATGCAGGGTGTAGAGCTATGTCATGTGGGCACATGGAGCGTGCTCTGGAGTAAGCTTGCTTTCAGCAGCACGGATGCAAACCAGTTCATGCCTCTTAACCCCAGGACCTGTGTATGGTCCCCTGTCCCACTGTCATCTAGCAACTACACTGATACTAGCAATCACGGTGAAGACACAGATTCTTGGTATCCTATGCACAGACATTGTGCGCAGGAAGCACAGTCCTAGAGGGGTACAGTTGGTAAACCCATTCTAAGCCTCACACAGTTAGCTAAATCCTCTGTTACCTTTTTTCCCTCCTCAATAACAAAGTTAAAAATTTATCGCTTTGGGTAGTCTTTCACTGAATTCCTACTCTAGGAGTCGATAGGAATGTATTACAAAGGGAAACTGAAAAGTCTGCTGTCACCCATCTCAGACAATATAGCTTTTTTGTATGGTGTTAGAAAGAATTTATATTCATCTAAATGAAAATAATGAATGATCTGAAGAGGTCATTCAGCTGCAGGGCTGCTGAAGTTTTTTTCAGTTATGTTAAAATGATAAAGTCTGTGCCTTTTGGTTTACTTACAAACTTTTTCTGAGCACAATAAGAACAGGAGGTAGTAAAGTCAGTTCCTTGACTGCAGAACTAAGTCTACTAAAATACGCAGCCTCAGCATGCTGCCTTTCTTTGTTGGAGCTATAGAAATAACCCCCTTGCTTTCAATAAGAAATAGTACTTACCCAAGTGAACTTACCATATGAAGAGATAAGATAGGCATGGGAAAAACATTAGCTCTGTTTTATAGGTAGAAAATCCAGAATAAGTGAATTGTTTCCTATCTATATACCATGCTGAAGACAGAAATCTCATTTGCTCCAGCCTGCAGATTTATCTGTTGTCTCCTGAGACAGAAAGGTATAGTTTTTTTCTATACATCATTTTGTCCAATTCTTCTGATTTGGCTGAGAGATGGCAAGAACTGTGTGAAGATAGGTCTCTCTACCATTTCACAGTACTTCCAGGATCTAGTTCTGGAAGAGTACATCTCCAGCATATGTCTCATACACAAGATAGAACCTCAAAAGTACTGTTTAGCCAGGATAATCTCTGAGCAATTTAGCAGACTGGAAAATACTCATTGGAGTGTATTTAGGATTTTGAAAAATGACACTGCAATCCCAACTAAAACTCTACAAAATAAAGTCCAATATAGTACCATTCTGGAGAATAATGAGTCTATATCAACTAGAGCTAAGAGTATAATTTATCAACATTAGCCTTGATGGGGCATCCAGTGCAGTGTGATTGATTTAAATGTGTAGATTTTTAACGTTTTGAACAGGTGGCTAACTTATAACAACAGTTTAAACTTTTATAGCATCTTACCATGCTGAGGCAGCTCATGGTGTTTTACAATGACATTAAAATTAAAATTTAATCTGTCCTGCAGAGTTAATAATTAGCTAATGTCAGTTAAAAGTCATTGAAAACAAATCAGTCTTAAATGTCGGTTTGAAAAAGAAGAAAATAAAGATCTCCTGATGTCAAAAGGCAATGAGTTCTGCCAATCCGATGCATGGCAGTGGAAAGAGCACACACCCTAAGTGATATTTTGGTGGGGGTTAAAATTTTAGAAGACTAGTTTTGATCTTGGCTGCTAGGCCTGCTTATGTCCTTATTCACTTTTTGATTTATAAAGCACTATAACACTCTGGGAGATGGGGTCAAGAGGCAGGTGTCCTCTCCTTCAGCAAACGACTGCAGTCACTGAGATTCCACTTTTCTCTTCAGCCCAGTGAGTTCTGCATTTGTTTCTGCAAAATACCATGGTGGCAAAATGAAAAGATTCCTCAGCATCTCACAGTCACATAGTTACGTGGATTTGAATCCCTTCATTCTGAATCCCATTTAAACAGTAGGAACACCATCCCCTCACCTCTGTGTTTTACAAGAAAGAGGTGCCTCTTATTTTGAAAGGAGGGACACGGGTGCTTTAGTGCAGGAGAGGTTTCTGAGTTGTAAACCTGGTCTGACACAACTGCAGGATTTAAGTCTTGACCTTCTCTACTATATGAACATTGCACTGCATGCTGTCTGTTGCGAATCCCACTTAATCCTCCTTGTGTATTGTGTAGAGAGTTAAGGTATTTAACTAAGGGCTATGGATTGTACTTGAAAAATTAGTTTTGTTTCTGCTCTGGACTATTCATTGGTGATGCTCATCGTTCTCTGCGAACTATTGAGAGATCCTATGAAACTAGTATACTTTAGATCCCCAAGTCTGACATGGCTAAATAAAGAAGGTATATGTGAGACTCAGTGTTGCAAAGCCTCCTTGCAATCTGTCCTTCTGTTCAACTGCCTTTTTTATTTTCCCACCTGAAAAAAAAGGGAATTATAGTGTTTTCATTCCTTATTTATTGGTCTGATTCTTACTCTCATCAGAACAACTGTGTAGTACCTGTATGAAGCCAGTTAATTACCTTTAGACTCGGTCAAAACTGCAAGGAAAAGGTGAAAAAGTAGCACATTTATCCTACATTTGGTATCTTAATCCAGCTACCAGCTGTAATGAAAGATGACAGTATTGGTACTCACGTGTTTATTCCCAGAACATCTGGAGAGCTTGCTTTTGCTACTTCTTGTTATCTGTGCTAGCCCAATTGAGCTATCACAGGTGTGCTACGGATCTGTCAAGTCTCATGCATTGCGGGTCAAACTCTTATGGCTGACTCACAATTTCACATTCTTCTGTGGCTCTGACTGTAGCTTCACATGGATAACATTTTAAAGTATGTCCTACTACCAGATGCTGCTGTTCACTGAGCAGAATAGAGGCAGCCAGATACACGAGGATGTTGTCAACTCATGGAAATGCATATTTAAAGCATCGCATACTCCCCTGCTGCAGGCTACAGACATACTGCCTTCCTCTTCCAGATGACCCAGCCCAATACTGTTTCAAGCACATGTACAGAGAAAGTCGGGAAAGTCTCTGTATTTGCACACTCTAAAATTCCACCTTAGTGTATCACACAGGTATACATTGGACAAGAAACATCTAACGAATAAATGGGCAATTTCTTTTTGTTCAGTAAAGTTGCAAATATATGAGAACCTTATGGGCTAGTGCATATATTAGTGGGAAAAATATGCAAAGCTATGTACAGAAGAAACATAGCTCTCTGGTTCTTGTCAAGTTGCTAATATGGACATTAGTCTTGTAAAATTTGGGCACACTGTAGGGTTTTTATATGTCATCCTAAGTACCTAGTTAGTAATACAAAAATTGGCTGATATTAAGTGCAATTAGGTCAAGAGAGAGATCATACCTGTGAAGTGTCTAATAGCAAGTTCTTGACAATAGGAGATAGCTATGCAAGGGAAGTATCAAAGATACAAGAATGCATAATTAAGGAGTGACAGAGGTCAGCAATTAACACTTGGACATTTATACTTCTTTCCTCAGGACAGGGCAGTAGAATCAAAAGAGGATTTAAGTTCACATCTGACACAGAAAGAGGACAAAGATGCTGTTAATTTCTATGATGCTTTTAAAATTCTCTTAATATGCATGTTATGCATTTTATTCAAAATTTTATCATTTATTAGTGAACTAAAAAGATATAGATATGTTTTTATGACTAAAGTATACAAGGTATAAATCAGGTTTCTATGTACATGCTAATTACAAAGATAAAATAAGAGTTAACATGTTAAACTCCCTAAGTACTATTTGCAGGTACTTGTAGTTTGGAAAGATATGTACAGCATGATAGTTTGGTATAAATTAAAATGCTTATTAAATGTCAGTAGTTCTAATAAGTGATTGATATCTAATTAATGTGTCATGTGTGATAATTTTAAAATGTTAATTAATGCCTAAAGACTTAATAAGTGCTGCTTGACCTATTAATTATACTAGACAAAAACTTAAAGTAATTGTCTCCTAAATTAAATGCTTAAATAAAGTGTTTAAAGTGTTACCATATGATGCTGACATGGTGGCAGACTGATTTTATATAAGGCCATGATTCAGGGATAACCTTTGAACTTCTGCTTCACACATTTATGTAGAACAGAGTTGCACAATTTCCAGTTTCATTGAAAGATTTACTGGCTTCTTCATTCTTTTGGAAATGAGAAATTAATACTGCGGCCTAGATCCTGCTGTAATTTAGATAGGCACTACAAAAGTGTTTCCTCCTGTGTCTATCAGTGCAGATCAGGCTTCGGCGGTGCTCAGCGTGCTGCTTCAGCCGTGGTTATCTCCTGAGCAGGCTGGCATGACAATACATTCTGAGGTCCATCCTCACCTCAGAGAGAGATGAGCTGTAAGTGAGATGTGGCCATTAAGCAAAGAGATGGAAACGAAGTATGGTCCAGTGATTAGTCATTATAAAGGATGGAGGGCTGCTTCACAGATTTCCAGTGTGGCTGGGACAAAGCCATGCCACTCATGTAAAGATGCTATGCCCTAGTCTTCCTTTACTCCCTCTGTAACAGAAGCATAGCATTTTCTTCCCATATCAATATTTTGAAATGAAAATGATTAAACATTGCAAAGTGTTCATTGCTTTGATAACTGGGAGCCAGAAAAGACATCAGAGTTTCTTTATAATTATGGTGGAATAAAGTGGTTACTGTTTGCAGAGTATTCATGGGAAGTTCGCGAGTCTTCTCAGAATATGTGTGTGTGTATACATATACACACAATGTTCATATAAGTATATATATTATATCCACTTAATAAATAATATGATCTGCATCTAAAATATATACATTTCATTTACTTAATGAATAGCTTACAAACATTTTTCTCTTTGTATCCAAAGTTTAATAGAAAAAAAAATCCTACTTTTAAGTTAATTTTAAAAATTTTATCTGGAATTTTTATCTTAATATTCTAACTGAGAGCAATTATATAGGATAATTCCTGTCTTTTGGAGGAGTAGATTTTTCAAGTGTTTTTTTGGTCAGTTAATACTTTAAATTAAAAAATAGTTCCAATTAGCTTCTGGAAAATATTTGCATACTTAGCTATTATGTCTGATGTTCAAGATAAATTCCATTATATTAACTCTGTTTCTTCTACAGGTCCTCTCCTAGCACGTGTATTCTCTTAACTCTCATTCCCATATCTGTTTCGATGGAGTCATTTCAATTATCTCTTTACAAAGGTTCTATAATCTTGCTCGAAGAGCAATTGGTAGGAAAATGTTCAGATGAGTTACCAGGAACAGTTTATCTTCCTCAAGGTTTAAGCTCAAAGATGAGCAGTTTCCTGTATGGATGCAATCCTTCGTTATTACTGGGGTGTACTGATAAGAAGGGCAGCCCTTCTGGAGCCAGTATTCTGGTATTCTGACTTGCATATTCGGTTACCATGTCCTTATTTCTTATGCTGTGACCCTGAGTATCCACCAGTGGTCAGTATCAGTGATAGCAAATTGGGCTAGAATTGTGGTCTCATCTAGAATGGCAATTTCCCACCTTTTGTAGCATAACATGACATACATCTTGGGAGGGGATGCAGTTATAAAATAGTTTTCTAAGTGTAAGAAAGATCTTTATTTATCATATTATGATACTGCAAGATAAATTTTTAGGATTATAGCCCTTTGAAAACATCCTCTTTCCTAGAATGCTATTGTACATTGGCTTTCAAACAAATTTCCCTATAATTGCCAACAATCTCTTTATAATTATCCTTGATATAATATCCTTTGGCATTCAGGATACTTGATTGCCAAACAAAATATTGTAAACAAAGGAAGGAATGAAGGAAGGAAAGAAAGAAGGAAGGAAGGAATGAAAGAAGAAAGGAAGGAAGGAGGGAAGGAAGGAAGGAAGGAAGAAAAGGAGAGAAGGAAGGAAGGGAAAAGGTAAACTCTAGTCTTTTCAGCCAAAAAATAGTACAGCTGAAGTCCAATCACATGTAAAACCTGTGTAATGGACTAGAGTTAGGCTCATGAGTAAAGCTACCTATGCTAAAACCCAACAGCTCTGAACAACTTTGCATTCCTTAAGCCATTAGATAATCAGCTTTTTAGAGACAACAATGAAATTAATTCCTGGCAGAGATGTGCATAATGATCAGAACTTTTGCAATTACAGCAAACAGTAGGTTTCTCACCTTGATTTCTATCCTTAGAGTTATGACCTTATGTCACTCCGAGAGAAATGTGGAGGTGTCAGTGACTTGCATGGCAAAGTGCTGCCATCAGGAATCTTAAGTAGGATCAGCAGCAGCTACAACAGTTACTAATGGAAGAAAACAACCCCCCAGGTCACTAAAGGAAAAAACCACTTGTGCATTTAAGATAAGAATTATTTTCATTTTGAGGTTCCTCATGTACGCTTGAGTTGCATAAGTTTAAATAAGGAGTAATTCTGTTTAAATCCCAGGGTTTATTTTGTATAAATTTGATCTAAATTAGGCAAGAATTAGAACCCCAAACAAGTGTTTTCTATGTCAATACAGGTTTAAAGAGGGTTTTCTTGGGCCCCCTGCCTAGTGAATGGATAGATAGACTCCTCCAGCAGGTGGAAGAGAACAGAAAATTGATATGGTATACGAGAGGAAAAGAAAGATCAAGGAGAGTGTTTGACCCATAGCTAACTGGAAAACAGCTGTTTAAAGAAGTAATCAGGCTTGAATTTCTGCACCATATAATTCAGTACAGCCTGGAACTGCCACAAATGTTGGATGCAAACATGCAATGCGGCATCCCTGCAAGGAAAACTTGCCCCCAGAGGTGTTTGTACTACTGTGTGTAGATGCCTGGGTTAGCTTGTGTACCTTCACACTAGATTCCAGGAGACAGCAGTCACACCACCTGATGTGAGTTGGATTCATAGGAGGCTACATAGGCACAGTGGGGCCAGGATAACACAAGACTGGTGTGTATCTTGAAAGGAGGGAAGGAAATACTGCAGGATGTTCGGATATTAAAATCTTCAAAAAGATTTTGAAATGGAAACAGAAGTAAAGGTAACATAGTGGGCAAAGGAAAAATGCCACTGTCAGAAAGAAGAATCTTTTCCTCTTCCCCTCCGTATTGTTTGTGGGGCACAGTGACAGGGATCCCCTCCTCCCTTGAAAACCCCAAAGCATGTTTAACAGCTGTACCACTGACTCAGGTTTGGGCCCATAAGTGTATTTTAAGTGAACTAGTTTAATTTAAATGCTAATGTGCAACTTAAAATAACATGCATTTTGGCTCATGACTGCCATAAATAATAATTATTGGTCTGTTTTCATTGCTCTTGGTGGGATGCTAAGGCCGGAATAGACTTTCAGGATGAACATGTTGATAAGATCGTTGTTCAGTGATTTTACTGATGATTGTTTTGGTGTTCATAATTTTTCAAGTGTGCCACATAATAAAGCTGGTCTGTAAGCTTTGTGTGCATAGTGGATCCATGTGCAGTTATTTGAAAATAGGTCAAATTATGCTCAGTTTATGGCCTACTAATAGTGGAAGGGCGAAGATTGCCATTCTGATAGTTCCCACTTCAACTGTGCAGCCTATTTAATAGCTTCTATAGGTGCATCAACTTAAAGATTAGGGTGAGTTGGTAAACTCAGCAGATTTGGGATAACTTGAGCTATTAGCATCAGGCACATGAGGCCATAATATCCACTGTTGGCAGGTAAGAGGAAAACATAATCCTTAGGAAGTTGTAATGCAAAAATATCTCCAGACTTCCTTAGGCAGTCAGTGCCTGCTCATGTCCTTTTTGGGGAAAATAAAACAGTTTGAGGGTTACAGTAGAGATGCAAATATTATTTTCCAAATGGTAGAACTAAAGAAATTTGAAGCAGAACTGATTAGAAATCAGTGGAATAACTGTATGTATTAAGACAGTCTATAGATTTACTGTTTGATAAGGTAAGCAAAAAAATGAAAAACAGGGTAAAAGCCTCTACCAGCAAAGTGGGTAAGCAAAAGGCAGTCATCATATAATAGACAGTCAGATTTCTTTGATTATAGTGTTTGGTCTAGCACATGTAACTGGTAACCATGTAATTAACAGTGACCAGGTTAAGTAAATAAGTTTCGGTTTGGTTTGGGGTTTTTTTGCATTTTGAATTCATATGCCTGTTTTCTGGTTTTTGATTGAATTTAAGCCTTGAGTTTGAAACCTGCTTCTCCATACAAACACCGGTGATGTGGTATAGAAATATCACTGTGTGCATTCTTCTCACTAAACTGCTTGGAGTATGGTACATACTGTGATGAGCACAGACAGAAACATCTAAAGCAGTGGCTATCTTTGTACAAAAGGTGGCCAAGCTGTATCTGGATGTGTGTATTGTCTATGCTATAGAAGGTAAATGACAAATAATGAATCAAATGAGATCCAAATGAATTCAAGTGAGACATATTAAAATTTTAAACCTTCTTCACCAATTTACAGAGCCTAGCAGAAGTAAAACAACATAAGGAGTCATGGAAAGGAGCTTGCTCTTTGGGAGTTCTAGATGAGATTAAAATGCACAACGTAAAATGAAATATCTTATTCTGGAAATATTTTATAGTCCTATTTTGTAATCTTAAAGGATTCAGATAAATTTTGGTGGCCAAATCTGCCAGAGATTAGGAAGCATTATCTTCTATTTTGAGATCTTAAAAATATTACTGGATTTTTGAAACATCCTTTTACTAAAAGTCATCTTTTTTCCCTCAATACTTGTAACTGAGTAATATTTTTAAAAACCTGTACTATAAAAGGAAGACTAGAGACACCTTAAGAAACAGTGATTTTTCAACACCAGAGTTAACTTGTACAAAAGTATTGATATTATGAGAATGAGACAGAGACAAGGAATGAGGAGATTGGGACATCCACAGACATTGTAATTAAAGTATATATTAAAATTAAAAACTTCATATAATAGTTTCCTTCACAGCTCTGTCCTCTCATGAAGTATGCTCTTGAACGTGACACGTGACTGATTCTAACCTACGTGGAAATCATGCAGGTTATTGCCTCACGTATATAGAAGCCTACCAGCATCTAATACAATTTCAGAATCAGAAAACCTGTTTCTCTGCACCTGTTTCGACTTCATATTCCTGGCCCACCTGCAGTTCACCAGATGTTCTGGTATTTCATTGCTTGCATGTCTCTATGTGTACTTTATTGTGTTTACAAAAAAAAATACTTTGGATAAAGTTACTGGAGACATTTATTTATTTCCCTGCTGAGTGACAAACCAGACTAGAGATTTGCAACAGATTTTCATCAGACTCCTTCCTACAAGTGATAATAAAGAAAAAGTTCATGTTAATAACAGAATAAATGAGTCAATATTTTGTGCAACATAATATAAAATTTACCAGTGCCCTGTGGCTTCCCAAAATTCGCATTTCATTGCTTTTACATAAAGTAAGAAATCAATAAAAAAACAAATAAAATTTATATGGAACCTTACGATTTAAAACTGCGAAAAGAGTTATATTCCTGAAAATTTCCTGAAAGAGCAGAAAAATGCTCCAGATCCTATATAAAAATGGAACATAAAAAAAAAGAAAAAAGAAAAAAGAAAAAATACTTTGGTATGCCTTAGGGTGCTAAAAAATGTATGATGAACTAGATATATCAATATGCCTGCAATTTTCTAAGGAGGTTAGGGTTACTCTTTAAAAAACCTTCTGGCTAGTAATTTTAATTTAGATTGCTACCTTAAAGGGAATATTATAAATAATTACAGTTCACAGTTAGATCCCAGATAAATGCTGTACCACTAGGCACAAATATATTGAATAAAACAGTATTAAGAAGTTTTTAAATCAGTAAGTTCCAGATTTTCAGTTGGATGCGTTGTAAGGGTGTTGGATCACGGTGCCCCAACAAAATAGACTGAAACTATACTACTTGTGTTCATCTCTCACTAGCTGCTATTTCCAAGAAAAAGTAGAGAAAAGAAACATCTTACTCGTGTTAATATAGCCTTTCCTTCTAAATGTCTCTTGGTCTGTATCCAGTATGTGTTGATAAAGAAATTCTCAAAGAATCTGTTAAATTTTTTGAGATTTATGTCTGCTCTGTAATTACAAAATGTCCTTACTGCACACCCAACTGTATCAGATAGATTAAGACTTTCTAAACAAAACAAGTTCTGTCAAAGCATTGATGCATATCGTGGGCTACTATTAGCACTGCCATACTGATCAGGATCACATCTATTCATACATCCTTATAGACAAAGTCCAGTAAAAATCTGTGAGATATGTGCAGCTTTATTCAAGATTTGTACTGTTGAAAATATCAGAAATATTCCTACAGCAACTCTGGAGCCTGAGTTTGTTTCCAAATTGACCTGAAGTCTCCATGTAATGGAATAAATAGTCTTGCAACCCATATTCATTTTGCATATTTGCTATTACATCCATCCCAACACAAAAGGCAGACAATACTTTTTGCAGATGCTTCAGAAAGCTTTGCCCACCTATTGAAGAAGCCTGTATTTTTTTTAGTCTTACTGTCAGTTTTTGTTGTTACTAAGATCTGATAGATTTATTTGCTGGATATCGCATATTTCATATCTGACAAAGCTACCTGAAGTGTCTGTTGCCAATTTGTTTTGTCACTGTTTCTGTATCATCATGCTGTTTCTGCCAGCATGCTGACAAGGAAAATAATTTCAGATTTATTACAAAACAGAAATCACCGAAACAATCACCCTAGTCAGTATGTGGTGGAAGTGTAAAAGAAAAACAAGGCACTGTCACTGTTGACAATAATTGCAGAATATCTACAGGTGCCTTTCACCAGAAACTGAAGTCATTCTTTCTTTTTTCTTTCTTTTTTTTTCTTATTCCCCCTAAAACGGTTTTAATGGTCCAGTCATTCAGGTTGGAAGGTTCAAAGTTTATTGAGAAAGCTCTGCTGTAACAGGTGCTTTTGCAGTCACACACTTTCCTGGCTGTTGTCATTTCTAAATTTGAAGGATGAAGGAACATAGATGCAGGCACTGGGTCTCCAGGTGCTTCCCTAAGACTTTCATGAAGCCATGGCCTCCAGTGGACTCAGGGACTCAAGGCTTCCTCCTGCCCAGATGCTAGAGCCCAGCCAGGTATTCCCACAGACCTGAGTCTTTCCATCTTAGCCTCACAGACATGGCTGCTGCTTTCCTGTTCGCAGGTTTGGCCAGTAGCAAGGCTGAGTGTGTCCATCTGAGAAGTGTGTGCACACATATACACTACATAGGTCACATATGTAGACTGCCACATGGACTGCCACACACAGGGCACTGCCTGCAACAGTATCCACATAAAGAACTGCCAGGACTCACATACATTAGACAAACATAAAACTCACCGAAAAGTATAGACACACATATTCTCCTCCTCCTCTTGGACTGGCAGAGGCAGGTCACTGGTGCAGCACACACACACCACACTCCCCAGGTTCACAAGCACACGCACATTTCTGGATCCCTTGAGTACCAGCACAGCCCCTCTGCCCACTTGGCCCTTCTGCTCTCTTGGCATCCTTACCCGGATCTCCATCTCCCTTACTTGCCCCATGGGTCCCAAACTCACCAGCTGGTCCAGCTGGGTGCTCACTGCGCATACGCAGCACTCACACACTTCTCCCACAGGCACCCCACACTCGCAGTGGTACTCTCCACCCACCTGATACTTCTGCCCTGCTATAAGGGACCTGCACTCCCTTATAAAGACTTTTAACCTTTCCAGATGCATATTTTCTTCCTTCTCACTGGCTAGTCCAGCTTGAAATGTCCTAGTGAATTGAACATACACATCCATGGACATCAACTTAAATTCATTAGGGGAAAATATAAACATACTGAGACTCTTACACAGCTACTGACCCTTGTAACTCTTGCATGCAAAGATTTCAGCTCTGATCCCTCCATGGGACACGGGCCCTGTCACCCATGGCTCCTTTTCCACATTCCAACACCTAGAACTTGAAGCACTCATGCATGGGATAGGGAGTGAAATTACACAGAAAATAGTGAAGAAAGGACTTAAGAAGAAGATAGAGTAGACTGCATTGATCATGCAGAAGGCTCAGGCAGACAAGTATTGGCCAGTGTCTATTTATATACTATCAATCCTTTTTTCCTTCCTTCTATTCCACTCCCTGGTGCTTCCCTTTTCCTCATCTATGACCCTTCCCCTATGCACTCCTTAACTGGTGTGAGTAGTTCCCCAGACGCCCCTGAAATATCTATAATGATCCGTTCACCTTGTTTCCCTCTTCTTATAAGTTACAAAGCCAGAGCTGTCCCTCTTCAAAGTTGTACCCATAATTTCTTAATGACCCATCATTTAGCGCTTGAGGAGTTTTGGTATCCTTTATTGTCTCCCTTATTTGTTTGCTTATCAGGTTTGCGTTCTGTGTGTTTTATTTATCATGTTCTTTGTTATTATTCCCTTTGATCTGAAAAGTTTCTTCATCTGATGACCTTAATGAACCTGTACTGGGTTTGCATGGCAAGATTTTGGTAGCAGGGGGCTACAGAGGTGGCTTCTGTGAGAAGCTACTGGAAGTTTCCCGTATGTCCGATGGAACCAATGTCAGCCAACTCCAAGACGGACCCACTGCTGGCCAAGGCTGAGCCCATCAGGAGTGTTGGTAGTGCTTCTGGGATAACAGATGGAAGAAAGAGGAAAAAAAAACTTGCACAACAGCAGCCAGAGAGAGGACTGAAAATATGCTGGAGAAAATAACTCTGCAGACCCCCAGGTGAGTGCAGCAGGATGGGAGGAGGTGCTGCAGGCCCGGAGCAGAGATTCCCCCCAGCCCCTGGTGCAGCCCACGGTGAGGCCAGCTGTCCCCCGGCAGCCCACGGAGGCCCACGCTGGAGCAGATCCCCACCTGCAGCCCGGGGAGGACCCC
>NW_009605438.1:10884-34578 GCF_000690535.1 Cariama cristata | reverse complement strand
GGCCGGGGGCCCCAAGCTGGAGCCGTCTGTGCCTGAAGGGCTGCACCTCGGGGAAGGGACCCACGCTGGAGCCGTGCGTGAAGAACTGCAGCCCATTGGGAAGGGCTCACATTGGAGAAGCCTGTGGATGACTGTCTGCCTGGGAGGGACTCCAGGCTGGAGCAGGGGCAGAGGGTGAGGAGTCCTCCGCCTGAGGAGGAAGGAGCAGCAGAGACAGCGGGTGATGAACTGACCCCAACCCCCATTCCCTGTCCTCCTACACCGTTCAGGGTGGAGGAAGTAGAGAAAATCTGGAGTGAAGTTAAGCGTGGGGTAAGAGAGGGGTGGGGGAAGATATTTCTAAGATTTATTTTTTATTTTCTCATTATCCTACTCTGATATCGTTGGCAATATATTAAACTAATCTCCCCAAGTTGAGTCTGTTTTGCCCATGACAGTAATTGGTGGGTGATCTCTCCCTGTCCTTATCTCAACCCACGAGCCTTTAGTTGTATTTTCTCTCCCCTGTCAAGCTGAAGAGGAGAGCAATAGAGCAGCTTTGGTGGGTACATGGCATCCAGCCAGCGTCAACCCACCACAGAACCAGATGCTTTTAGATTCCACATGCCCCCACAACCATGACCTCTTCTGCTTAGGTCAGCCTTAAAGGGAGTGGGTATATGTATGTGAGAAGATATGAAGAAGACATGCAAAGAGGGGGGGGAAATAACCAAAACTATCTACAGGAAAATTTAAAGGAATAAGAATTGTTGGAAAAAGAAGCTGAAGGGAAGAAAATGAAAACTAGACAAGGAAAGAGGTTTTATGTTCAGCCAATGAAAAGGTTACAGAGACTGAGGATAGGTCCTAGAGAGAGACTGGGAAGAGAGATGCTGCTGAGCAGGAAATCCAAATGGAGTGAAAAAAGAAAGGGAGTAATATCAGAAATTGAGAAGACACAGACATTCCTAAATAAAGGAATAAAAATAAAATATGAATAGCGTTTTAGTGTTCCTCATATTTCAACTCTTCCAGCAAAAATTAAACTTACTTTGTGTCCAACATATCCCTTGACATTCCTTACTTCCAAACTAGTAAAAAAATAATAATGACTTCTATAGGGACATATTCATATAGGGACATATGCACACTATCAACTTCCTCATTTTTACTAATGTTCTGTTCACTCTAAGGCAGTGTAGGGGAGAACAAAAGGACATAAATGATACTCAATGTGACAAAGTCTCGTGCAAAGACGATTATATTCTCTTGTTCTCCATCTCCACTTTGGATGGGTCTAAATTGCATTTGAAATATTTAGTTAAGATTTTAGAAAAAGAAATATATGAAAGTAAGGATGTGTAAATACTGGAAAAGATTATCCATGGGAGTGTGGAATCATCATGTCTGGAAGTTTTTAAGAATGAATGAGACAAACACCTGTGAAGAATGGGTTACATGTACCTGATCTTACCTGGAGTGGATGTCCAGCTGATGACCTCTTTCTCTGTGATTCTAAAGCATTAAATGAAACACATTACTTACAATAGAGAAACTGCATCATCCAGTCCTGGAGAGAATTCAGTGGGTGCTATTTGTCTAGGTGCCAATTGCTGTAAAGGAGAAGTTAAAAAAAAAAAAGAAAAGAGTTACTCTTCTCTCCCATCAATTGGTACATCTACCAGGTTGGATTTCAAATTCAAAACAACAAAGGATTAGGACACAAGTCTGTAAAGATTTATCTTTGTGCAAAACTTCCTCGTCTCTGAAAGTATTGAAGTCGCTCCTGTGTTATTCTAAGAAGCAATGAGTGTTTTGCATAATTGGAGAATAAACCTTACGTTTTTACAAAAAGAATACACTTTTCTTGAACTTTCAGGAGCTACTTGCTATTAGACCTGCAACTACTATGGGATATAAATTGGGTGAGGGCAGGGAAAGAAAAATAATTATGACAGTGATTACCGTTTCTTGTAATCAGGACTTTTTTTTGCCTCTGCTTCAAAACTATTTTTTTTCTTTTCTTTTTCATTTTTTAAAAAAATCCTGTGTTTTTTGTTGGGTTTGACATGAGCTTTGGTAACAACTCAGAAAATATCCACCTTCACCTCCTCAGTTCTGTTACTTATATCATGAAAAGGGCACTGTACTAGCTGCAGATCTGAGATGATTTATAGTGTCAATGCATTCCCTGAAGCTTTCCCTGCATTGAACTACTACATTCAAGTAGCATAGTGTTTGCTTGGGCCTTGAAAGCAATTTAGATGACTTAGTCTTTTCGATAGATGTAGCACTGCGGTAATGTGAACGTACAAGTTTCAAACAGGTTCAGGATCTCTGCACTGTGCTCCATACCTCATGCAGACATAACCTTAGGAAAAAATTCCCATAATTATATAAAAAAAAAGGATATAAAGATCCAAAGACGCACAGTGAGTTTCTTGCTTTTCTCATTGTTCATTTAAACATTAAAAATACTGTAAGTAGGTTAGAAGAATCACTGGTAAAATATACATAATATACAAAATTTTGCAGGTATTTGGGATTTGGCTGCACTATATGACTAGTGCAATAATGAGACCTTGATCTGGTGAAAATGCTGTGAATCAGCTTCACACCGAGATAGCTAAATATGATGAATACATGCAGATGTTCAAATGCAAATAAAAGATGTCTAAGGTCCTGTCATCATTCATAAAAACTACAGCTTAATTTCATTGGGTAAACACAGGTGAGTAGTACAGGGTATCTAAGACAACCCCTAGGACCAGCGGACAGGATTACATTATTGAAGACTTGTGCTTTTCTGGAGCATAGTAAGATGCTAGCTGGGAAAGCTCAGGACGTCTCAAACAGCCCTACAGGTTTAGACATATGACTCAAGACTTTTTTTTGTTGGTCATCTGAATCAGTCTTTAGGTTCTGCTGGCCTGAAGTCCACTCAAGGTCTACAATTTGTCCTTTTATGTATTAGCATGATTACAGCTGATATCTTATTTTGCAGAAGAAAGCGTCAGAAAACTGGCATCATCTAATCAGGACCAAGCTGTCAATAGCCCTGAAGAAGTATCAGGAGCAGAAAATTGAAATACCTGAAAAAAAGTTGAAGAGAACTGAAAAACTTCAAACCTTTACAGAAATCCCCAGATGGAGGACCATTAAGAGAGGTGGGGTTTTCATAGGATCATAGGATGATTCAGATTGGAAGGGACCTCCGGAGGTCTCTATTCCAATGTACTGTTGTCACCTTTTAAGGCCGGGCCAGCGATTGAAGAAGGTGGCAGGTGATCTTTATTAAGCCCTTCCTTTCCCAGAAGGGGAAGGAGAGGAGAAAAGGGAGAGACACTTATAGATTGGAAAGGTAAAGTAAACTTTAATAAAGCAATAACAATGAAAAAGAGTATAAATAATATTAAAACTAATACTACTAATAATAGAAATATGCAAAACCCATATTCATCTTCCTGATGACGACCACGGGACCACGTGCCGTGCCATGCTTGCAATGCTCATGCAGCAGGGCAGGTACCCAGATGTCCTGGACTGGACTCCACAGGAGACAGAAACCGGATTCAGGGATGCACGGATCACAGAGAGAGGCAGGGGACTGAGCAGAGTCCTGCCAGGATGCTGGCCATGAAGGAGAGAGGGCTGACCCCCGTGATCCCTGAGCCTTATACCGAATATTCCCATGGGTGGGATTGAATACTTCATTGGTCAGGCCTGGGTCACCTGTGCCCTCTGCAGCTTCCTGGCGGTGCGACCGCTCCTCTGCCTTCCCCCCACGAGGAGCCCAGCAGATCCCAAAAGAGCCCACAGGGAACAAGCACACACCCGTGGGCCTTTCTGCATAACAATCCCGCTCCTGCCCCAGCAACAACTACAGACATTAACTGCCATCAAATCTGAAAGCAGGCACTGCCTGAAAAACCTGTAGTCGGCTTCAGAAAGTGCAGTTACTAAAAAACCTAACTGAAGGAAAAAAAAGATTCTACTGAAAGGAGAAGTGGTCCTGTTTTAGCCAAACCAGGACAACTGTTCAAAGCAGGGTCAACTGTGAGATCAGATCGTGTGGCTCTTCAGTTAAGTCTTAAAAATGTCCAGGGATGGAGATTGCACAACCTCTCTGAGCATCCGGCTCTGTAGCTGCACTGTCCTCAGTGTAAAAAAGATTTTTCTTTACATCCGGTCTGAACACTGTTTCAACTTACGCTCGTTGTCTCTCGTCCTCCCATTGCACAGCACTGTGAAGAGCTTGGCTTTGCCTTCTCAATAACCTGCCTACAGGTACTGGAGGGGAGCTATTATGTCTGCTCCAAAGCCATCTCCAGGCTGAATAAGCCCTGTTCCTTTGGCCTCCGCTCACTGGGCAAGTGCTCCAACTCCTGAGCATTGTCGTGCTGCTCTGCTGAACTTGTTCCAGTGTATTAGTGCCTTTTTTGTATTGGAGGGCCAAAACTGCAGTATTCTAGATATGGTCTAAAGAGTACTAAGTGGAGCGGGATGACTGCTCCCCTCACTCTACTGGCTGTGCTCCTGTTAACACAGTTAAGGAACTTTCTCACCAGGATATACTGCTGTCTCATGTTCTTTTCAGCAGAGTCCATTTCAGCAGAGCTACTCCATAGTAAGACAGTCCCCAGCCTGTATTGCTGCAATGGTTATTACTTCCCAAATCCATGTCTTTACATTTGTTTTGTTTAGTGTTAAGAAGCTCCTATCAACTCAGTCCTCCCTCTAGTCTGTCTAGGTCCTTTCAAATGACCATTCTGCTCTCAAATATATCAACTTTTTCTCCATAGTTTGGTGTCAAACTTGATGAGTCCACTATGTTGTCTTTTCTTCTGTTGTCTCCAGTGAAGATGGTATGTACGAGAGGTCTCAAGACAGACCCTTACAGCACTCCACTTGTTACTGGCGTCCAGGATTAGTGCAGTCCTTTAATCTCTACCTTCTGAGTCTACCCATCTAATAATTTTTTTTTACTTACCTAGTTGGGAGCCCATTCAGATCATAAAGTCTTAATTTGGAGACATGGTAAAATAGTGTTTAAAACCTTGCTAAAGTCAATATGATTAACATCCACTGCTTTCCCCTAATTTACAAATTCATCCATTTTATCATAGGAGACAAACCTTTGGTAAATCCTTGCTGACTATTCCCAGTTACTTCCATGTGCTCATAAACATATTCCAAGAGGATTCACTCCATGATTTTCCCAGGGACCAAAGTGAGGCTCACTAGAATGTAATTCTCTGTATTGACCCCTTGTCCTTTTTCAAAGATGTAAGCAGCGTTTGCCATACTGTAGTTGTTTGGGATCTTCATGCACTAGAGTGGGAGGTGGGGTAAAGAGTTCTTTCTGAATCTCAGTAAGAAAGGCAAGGGAACAAGTGGCATCATAAAATAATTGTTTTAATAAGATAGACTAGAAATATGGGTAGCAAGTAAATCTTACATCCCTTCAGATGCTGTGAACCTTGCTTTCATGCAGCATTGGACAGACCACATTTTCCCACAGCATGTTGCACAGATCCCATCCGTGGATTGGTTCAATGCCCATCTCCTACCATGGTGCCTTCTACCTTGTATAACAAGGTAACCATGTATCTTCTCCCAACAGGCTGGAATGTTATCTCTTTCACAACATCCACCAGATCACAGCACAGACTGACACTGGGCACTTCAGCATATTCCCTTACAGCAGGTACTCATGCCAACATATGAGTTCCTTAAGCCTTAAGTACAAGACCCAGTAGAGCAGACATGGATTGCCCAAGATCACTAACCCTTCAAATTTGACATATTCTGCAAAGCTCCCAATACAGGAGCTCCCCTTATCTCTATGACCATTCAAAGATGATAATAAGTGGCTTTGCTATAACATCAGCCAGTTCTGTAAGCATTCTTGGATGCACTCTATCAGGTCTCATGGATCATGCTCCCTCAAGGAACCCCTGACTTGACCCTCATCCACTGATCGTAGTTATTCTTTTCCTTGAACTCTTTCAGTAATCACAGAGGCATGGCAGATCTTGTTGGTGAAACTGGGCATGTCCTTCTGACCTACTATGTTCTGTACCCCCTTGGAGTCAGTCCTCTCACACCTTTAAAATCCTGTGAACTCTTGTGATAATAACGGCAATGACACAACTCTGAACTCCTGGGAAAGAAAAGGCAAGTTTTTTTGTTTTGTTTTGTTTTGTTTTGTTTTGTTTGTTTGGTTTTTTTTGTTTGTTTGTTTTTGTTTGGTTTTTTTTTTTTTTTTTTTTTTTTTTATAGGCATTTATTCTTATTCCTTAATTTTAAAACACCTGAATCATCTGAAGTTACAAAATGATGTCTTTTAAAGAGGCCAAGCAGTGGTGATTGACCAGTGGAGTAATAACAAGCACAGAACAACCGAAAGTTTAAGTAGAGAAATAACTACTAGCTGTGCTTCTTTGAACAGAAAAATTCTAGCCATTCAGCTGCAGATACAAGTTGGACATGCAATCTGATTACAGGGCCTTGGAAATCATTGTGAAGAAGCCAGTCTTGAGTACTTTGAAACAACTACAATGAATATAATCAAGACTCCAGCAGCAGGATGTTTTGTGTTCAGGAAAATAATTTCTGGTGGCAAAGATATCTGACAGGGATGAAAGTAACTCATAACCTAAAACAACAGTTTCTGTCAACATCTTACATCTTTTTTTTTTTGCCTCTTTGAAGGGGTGTGCAATACGTTATGAGGGTTCTAAATAAATCACAGAGAAGAAAGAGGTGAAATGGCAAAAAACAGATCTTATCCTATACTGGTCAGATCACAAAGAACAAATGCCTGACACCTGCAACAAAAAATGGGATTTTGTAGCAAGAGAATTATGTGATAATTTCAGTGAATCAAAGACCTGATAGAATATTAAGAAGACATATTCCTTGCTCAGGTACATCTGGGGCAAGTCAAAGTATTAAACCACTAGTTAGAAAATAATGCCTAGTTGTTAGTATGATTGGAACAATACCAAATTCTTCAAGATTACAGTATTTTGAAATAGAAGATTTTATGGCTCAAGAAATCTCATCTTGCTTCTGAGCAGAGTGAAATCAATAGTTGTATTTGTATTGAGAGAATGACATGGCCAAGTCAGCTAGTCATTCAGTTTCCAAGAAGGAAACTAGCCGAATATATTTAGGATATTGAAAGTGAGTATGGTAAAATGTGGTTTTCTTAATATGATGCATGAGTGCAAGAAGTTACAAATCATTTAAGCATCATTTTAAAACTGCTACAATTGGGAATTTGAATGCATCATACCTGCCCTTGAATACTGGAAAGCAATGAGAAAGAAAATTTAGCTATACAACTAAGGCAGGTGGCAAAGGTAGAAAAATGATCTCTACATGGAAATGTTAAATGATGCAACTTCTCTGTCATTAGATTACATAATGCATTTCAGAGATTGATGAAATGGAGAATGTAGACTGCATTTCTAGCAAGTCAACAGGTACCTGAACAAAAGACACAAACCCAAAATCTGATAGAAGAAATATGTAACAGTCTGCATGAGTCTTGGACAAAGTGGCCAGCATTAGTCAGGCTTGGTCAGTGTGTACACAAATGCTGAAATGCCAGTGACAGTTTTGTAATTAATTTTCTTAGCATAGAGCCAAGTTTTAATGACAAACATAGCCTTTTTTTTTTTTTTTTTTTTTTTTTTTTTTTTTTTTTTGTTACTAGCCAGCATGTAGGGCATGAAACAAGAAGAGTCTCAACAGGACTTTGAGATCAGATTTCTCTGCCTTCAGAAAAGAAGAACAAACTATGACTAAGAATAAAAGTCAGTCTCCGGAATTTCCAAAAACTGATTTAAAAATTAAAATGTAGAAAAAAAATTAATTAAATAAGAGAATATGCCAATTTGTTTTTTCCAGTATACAAGTAGTCAGGTATTATTCATAGAACTCATGTTCCTCTCTGTGAAAAAAACAAGTTCTCAAATTACGCGAAGTATACAAAAATGATATTCTGCTTTTAGAAATAATGGAGGACATGATGTAACGCTGAAAAATATAGCCTACAGCTTCCTCATTAGAATTTCATACTTCTACCTCAATCTTTAATTAGAATTTAAAGTTGAGATCTAAAGCAGTAGTTAAAGTCAAATTACAGCTGGGTTTCCTGACCTTTAACTGAAGTGTCCCTTTCATCTGAAGGTTTGGTAACTTTTTTGCTTATAAGAAAAGGAACAATTTGCTCTGGGTTAATGTGATTGTCTGCCTAGAGGCAAATTTTCAAAACATGTGTAGATGCAAATATTACATGTGTAAGAGTCTGCATTTCTACAGGCAAACTGACATTTGCAAGTGCAAATTGGATGGCAGGAAATGGAGTTATCCAGTTTACACATTCAAAAGTTGTATTGAGTTCACTTGGACAGATATGTGGCATGGCACCAGGAAAGCATTCTGGGAATGGCAGTTTACAGAGCACCCCAAGTAAAGTACACATTAGGTGGCTTGAACTGATGAGGAATGATGTACTTACTGGAAACAGGACCACCAGGTCCTATTTATTGAATCAATGTTTATTGAAAAAGCCTAAAAAAGCCAAAAAGAAGGCCTGGAATACTTTTTTTTTGCAATGCAAAAAGAGCAAGAGAAGGAGTCTGTATTAATCTAGCCTGTGGTTTATTTAAAAAATAATTTATCATAAAGTTACTAAAAGCCTAAAAGCAGAGGAACCATAAAAAAGGACAAGTTTTGCCCGGGTCAGTTCTGTCAACCAGAATAATATTCTTTGAGATGCCTTTAGAGCTTTGTTATCCTGAAAATGGTCAAATTTCATCAGTTACAATGATTATTTGGATTCATCAGCCCTAAATTTATACAAGTAAATTAGTAATCTGCATCTAAGATACTGTCATGGCCTGTGTTACGTAACTACTCCAAAAGGAGAGAAATAGCCCTCTAGAGACTCCCCTTCCTTCTGATTGACAATAAAAAGGGATTCAAGTGGTAAGTTAGGCTTTTATGATTATGTTTAAAGTTTAGATTATGTAACTGCTAAACATCTAAGTCAGGCAGATGAATCCCACCCAAGTCTGCCTATAGAAATCTGGAGAACAACAACTGTACCAGATGCTACAGAATTCTGCTTTACAACGAGAATGTGAAAGCTCTGCAGCCAGATTTTGCTATACCTAAAACCATCGTAAAAGTCTGCTTGTAGTGGCTTGAGGCATTGTCTGATCTTATAGTAATCTCTCAGGTCAAACTAGGACTGTTATTTCCTTTTTTTTTTTTTTTTCTTCCTTTCTTTCCTTTTTTTTCTTTTTCAATAAGTGAGTTATGTTTGTCTAGTGCTACACCACCTTCTTTCTTTTTAGGAGGGTACAAGAAGAAAGAAGCCTGATTAAACCAATTTTCTCTGAATAATGGTTCTTGCATCTCTGAAGTGTGTCTCCTGATGTGTGATAGGAACTTTGCAAGTTTTTTTTTTATTATTTTTTACTCCTTTTTATTATACTGTTAAGGTCTTTTACTTTAATGCAGATTAATTTAATGAGGTTATTCGTGGTCATTATTCTTACTTGTAGAGGTATATCTTGATATATGTTGTAATAAAATAGAATCCTATTTCTTTCAAAAGGAGTGCTGTGGTAAAACCCATGTTTCTGCTGTACCATTGTCAAAAAATTAACAATTATCTAGACTGCAAAGAACTCGCTTTTTGTACTTGTGCCATTTCTTAACATATCTTTTTCTCACAGGCTTTAATACTTTATTCTTAGTAATTTTAATCACTATATCCATGTCTGGTTTTTTTTAAATCCTGGTCTGTTTTTCCCAAGCAATATTCTGAAACATAGTCATTATGGTTTTTTTTCACTAGTTTTTATTCTTTACCATCCTACAGAAAGGGCTTTTAACATCACAAAATATAGATATTATTGTCATGTTTTTTGCTATTTATCAAGGTCCATTTTGCACCCTCCTTTGTTGTGAGTACTACCATAGTGGTATCTCTCTTCTATATTTTATAACCTTTATTGTAAAAACAAAGTTTGTTTTATAGTCTTTATCTGATGGACTTCTGAGGGAAGTACCTCAAACTTATATGACATATCAACCAGGTAAAATACCTATGTGGTTATAGTTGAGCTTTTCATATAAAAATCTTGAACTTCAGAGACCCATTGTAATGTGAACCTAAAATTAATTTATAATAACCTATCATCTGATCTACACTTCATCTACATTTGTATTTGCTGTCTTCAACATAAGGAATCTTTACATAAAAATGCATCTTCAGGGGTTTATCTAAAATGAATGGGTTTAGAACTCTTACTTATTATTTTAACTCGGGGCAGCATAGCGACCCTGGGACCTTGTTTCAAATAGTTACCCTCAGACAAGTTCTCCCTCCTTCAGCTTCCTGACCCTTCACAATGCATCTCTAGGCAAAAGATTGATGGGACTGTATCTTCCTTTTGTGTTTGTAGTATTGCAGGCTTACAGTGACTCAAGATATTTGCTTTTCCCCTTTCTCCTTTGTTGATTGCTTTAAGGTGGAATTATGAAAAGGGAACAAACCCCAAAACATATCTTTATTGTCACTTCTTTCTTATGTAATAGCCATTTTCTTTTGCCATTTGTGAGCACCTCCTAATTTTATGTAATAGATAAAAGGTAATAGATAAAAACTGTAAAACTGTCAAAAGCAAATAGAAATTTAAAGGGAGGCCTCTCCTCTATCTAAATAATACCACATTACTTTTATTCTTCAGCTATTTTTTCTGCTCAAATGT
The DNA here is from genome assembly GCF_000690535.1 of Cariama cristata. Taxonomy (NCBI): domain Eukaryota; kingdom Metazoa; phylum Chordata; class Aves; order Cariamiformes; family Cariamidae; genus Cariama; species Cariama cristata. The sequence continues at coordinate 23,806 of NW_009605438.1, read as the reverse complement.
CACTGTTAAGAGGTTCTAGAAGATTAGTATTTTATAAAATCTGTGGAAAAAATGTCTCCTTATCCCAAAAGAGAGGAGTTCTCCAGCTGATAGTAATGAATTTTGACAACTGTATCTCTGGGTGTCCTAGCCATTGCAGACATAGGAAATAAACTTCTGTGTGCCCTTTTAGTAAACATTTTCTTGGATTGGTCTGTTGTTAATGGTTCCTTAATTACATCCTGTTTCTGGCTTGATAATGTTTTGTTTCTTCTTGTCTCCTGACATGCCGTCCAATTTTGAATTATTGTTCTTCTTTCTGTTCCCAGAGATGTAAATGATATTCATTATGTCTTTTTCATTTGCTTCAGTTTTCCTTAATTTTAGTCTGCCTATCAGGGACAGTTTCACCAGTGCATCCTAGTTTAGGTTCTTGTTCTTTCTCCAGTGTGAACCACTACTGTTTTCCAGTTGCTGTTACCTTCTGCATCTACCATCTTTAACTTTCATAATCTGACAGGATCTATTTGAAAAAGGAAAAGGATTCAGCAAAGACCTTTTCTGCTTTCATGTTCTTGGCACCATGTCTCATTTTTCATTTGGCTGGAAAATTTCTTTAGTCTTTCTTTAGGAAATAATTTAACTTTACGCTTCTGAGAGGTTAGCTTGTGAAACTATCCTTTTTATATGTTGCTACACAGGTCTGCTCTCTTACATCTCTTTTTTGTATGTCCATACAGTGTCTCATCCTGTGGGAAATCGTCAGCCTTCAGAAACTTCTAGTAAAGGTAGTAGGAACAATTTCCTAGAAAGTATTTCCATCTTTTCAGTGATGGATGAAGTCAGAAGTACCCTTTGCCAGTCCATAGAAGATGCTGTTCTCCCTACCTGCATCTGCTGAAAGTGTCTGGTTACAGGTATTTAAGTGCAACACACAGCCACACTCTAGCCTGGAGGTCACCAACTTCTGCATAATCATCCAGCTACTAGGAGGTTCTTATTTATAATTGCCACAGAAAGAAATAGTTTTCCCACAAAGGTCACAGAAGTTCTTATATTCAAACAGAGCAAAGAACTAAGGAAAATATAAGTGTTAAAATCTGGGGGAAAAAAATAATTATTTTCAAATGACATTAATTCAATCTTTCCAGCCTGTGTCCTCAACCTGCTTACCTTCCTCCAATTGATAATCACAGTCCCTTTGTAGAAGGAACATTATACCAGCTTGCATTTGTTGTAGCATGAGCTAAGCATCTCATGTAGATATGCTTCCTCTGTACAACTGCAAAAACAGACAGAACTGTGTTCCTAGTACCACTGAACTTTCAAGTTCATGGTGAGCTGCATGCTAAGCTAATCTCATTAAGAGTTTGCTTAAAATTAAACTCTGGTCTCTTTCCCCTTTACTATCATTCTAGTTCAATGAGAAAAACCCAAGGGAGCTTGAATAACCATGAGTGATCAAGACTTTTAAACTTCTGTGCCCTCTATTGAGTACTAGCCCTCCAACACTGATGTTCCATCAAGGACCATTCTTAGCCTCACCCCAGTTACCTTGCACTGATGAGATGCAGCACAAGTTTTGCATCTGCATTCGACAAGCTCATTAAAGTTTGTGAAATGCTCAGAGAGTGTGCTACTAGAGGCAGAAACACCTGTTAATTGCCTGGAAGGCTGATTAATCTAATTCTGGCAAAGTACAGTTTATATGCTGTCAGACTTGTTCCTTTTCTGAGGTGACCAAAACTGTCTGAACTACTTTGGTGTATCCTCTAGTCTTTGAAGGAGCTGGACACAGTGTTATGCTTAGAATAATCTTTGTTTCTGACATCATGAATGTTGTGTTTATCTCTGTGTGTAAAGAACTGAGATATAAAGCTAATTTTTATGTCATTTATCAAGCTTAGTCTGGGGTATGTATTGCCTGTGATACTTATTTACATTTGTAAAATTATGTGCACTCCATTCGTTATGTGAGATTTGATTTAAAGAGATTTGAACAGTTTGAGGTAGAGTAGCTATTTGGAGTGTAATTAAATCATCTCACTTAGCTTCCCTGGAAACCTCAATTAGGAGAGAGATATTTCTGTTGCAAATGAAGTGTATTTTGTTGATATGTAGAAGAAAGAAGAACAAAGATGGAAGGGAAGCAGTTAGCGATGTCTAATGATGGGGAGGGGAGCATGTAGCAGACACAACTGAGAATTCTCCATCAAGAAGAGTGTGTTAATGTCTCAAATAATGGCTGTAATATACATAATCCTTCAGGAATGACTATTATGGTTAATGTAATAAGAAATAAGTTAATAACACTTCAGTTCCTTCTAGCAATTCTGCTGTACTTACCTTATTTAACTGTCATATAATAACGATGGGATGAGTCAGAGATTATGGTGTCATATTGACAGTGAACAGCTTCCTGTGGAAGGAGTAGCATAAGTGGATCTTTGCCATGGATCTGGTTTCTTTCTTTTTTTATTCTGTTAATACTAAAATGATTATTACTGTCATTGTAAGAGGAATTTCGTATTTCTTTAGGGAAAAGTCTTCTGAATTCTGGCAATTTGGTAACACATCATTTTGAGGAGCTACAGGAGGAATCCAAACATTTCATCCCATTCTGAAATTGATAGCAGCTTCAGGCAAGACATTGAGTGGTCTTGAGCTAATTTCTTAATCTTTGTGTTCTCAAATTCTGCCATGTCTCTAGCAGAATGAGAAGTTTATAATGAGGTGAAGTAGTTCATCTAATTGAAAATTCCAGCTACTGGTGGGAGATCCACTATACATGATCACATGTATAGTGATCAACAAAACATATACTGTGATGATGACTGTAAAAATGTGTCATTGCAATCTGAGTTGTGTCTACACCGTGTGGTTAATGCAAGCCAAATTTCCTCTCTAACTCTCTGCCCACTGCCACCCTCCTGTGAGGATCTGGAAACCACCTCTAGAAAGAGGAGACAAATGGGAATTAAAGTGTGCAGAGAGATGTACATGCAGCTGTGGTACTGTTCATCTGTACTATATGTGTACTGTACTCTACTGATACTTGTGTGAATGCTTTGCTACCCTTCAGTCCTAATGTAAAACCAAATAGTGCTTGCTTAACCCACATGTAGCTTAAACTGACTGGTGGTTTCAGTGCAAATGGTCTATGTTGATCAGCTGAATGTTTAATATAGAAGTAAAACAGAAAGGAAATATCCCTAGAGGCAGTGTTTTACATTTATCTGTTTGGCTTGAAACTGGAATATCATGTAGCGAAGCCTGACATTGGTCCAGATGTAAAGTAAATTCAAGTGTGAACGCATCATCAGCAGACAAGCTTTAATATATCTGCATGTAGATTGCCTTCTCTGTCCACTCCAGGACTGCAACCACTATGCAGACCATAGTAAAACTTCTGATTTCACCAAATTCGGGATTCAATTTTATTCTTGATTATCTGGCCTTAGTGAGAGTCAGTCCTCAAATATTTGATGTACTTTAAAGAATGCACTGTAAATTGCTACCTAGCTTTATTATGATCAGACCCAAATGCCAGAACATCAGTAATAAATGGATCAGAATTGAACATTTATCAGATTTAGTTTTATAATGCAAAAAAATTCTGATGGCTTTAAGAATAATGACTCATCCTAGTTATATTGGATGCAGACACGTCTCTTTCTTATAACCCAAATATATGTAAACTGGTGAGTGTTACATATACAAATAGGTGACTTTGTTACTTCTTTATTACTGTTTTTAATACCTCACAAACAGAAAATGTATTTGAGCTCTGAAACAAAATCATGACACACTCTTAAGATTGTCAGGGCAAGTTCAAAATGAGAGACAAAAACATGAGATTCAAAGTGTCCAGCAAGCCTTCAAAGAGGCTGAGCTCTGCCTGCCAGTCATTTTTGTAACAAGGGCATTCATAGACGTAACATTTGCAAAATGTTGTCTCCTTTGAATGGATAGCAGTGTAACACTGACAAAGATACCTTTAATGACTTCAGACCCTCTATATTGTCTATGTAACAATTTATTTTTTTTTCTGGATTGTACTGTCATGGTTAAGATAATGCCAGAATTTATTTTTCAAATGCCTTTTGATTTTAACAAATCATCCATAGTAAAATTGCTCTAGGTTGAAACACAAGCATGCTTGCAGAAGCTATGAATTAGGAAGTCAAATGTGTTACAGTAGAGGTCCTTAACTATAGGGTGTGTTAATATAATTGCAAGATTCAGTCAGTGAACTACCTGAAGACTGTTAATTAATTTGAAATTCCAGTGTTGCCTTTGTTTCACAGCCATTATAGACTATTACATCTGTGTATTGTCATGAGTAGAGAATTTTTTTCTTGAAATGTATAATACCCATTAATATTACAGTGTAAAAAGTGTGCATTTTTAGATGACAAATGCACAACATATAGGTTTTCAGGGAACAAATTCAAGAGTTTATTGAAGTTGTCAGGAATAGAATTCCTTTAGCAAAGTGGGTCCAGATTTTTTGTGTGGTTTTGGCAGGACTAGATTTACAAAACAAGATCATGATCTATTGTGATCATGACACAATTTAGAAGGACTTCATTATCCTGCATGCTGAGATGTCTTTGTTTACTTGGGCCCTCATTTGTGTGCTGGACAGTGTTTTAAAATCTTCAATATTTTTAGCTCTGTCATAGAGGCATACCAAAAATTACATGAGGCAGATGGCAAACTCAAAAGAAGAATTTATTTTTAACTGGTGATAAAACAAGAACAGAATGTGTTCTTAACCAAAACCTCTTTATGCACTGACAAACATGAAACCACAGGCTCAGAATACCAAGTGGAATTTAATTACTACATGACTCAGGGGATCCCCAAAATTTGGAAGGATGATTCAAAATGTGCAATCACTCATCTATAAGATGAGGGCTCTCAACCTGCAGGAGGTACCTTGGGAGGCATTCCAAACCAAGGGGAGAATGCCTGACTGCAGACCCACTGCTGTGAGGAGGACCAATTCAAAATAGTCCACCTGAGGGGCTCCATTTATACCCTAGGTTGAATCTGATCTGTGGTCATATATAGTGAGTGGTCTAGAAACTTCTCTCAGCCAAAGTATTTCATTGGCTAAGGGCCATGTCTGTTGACTGGGGGACCGTACCTTTCCTGTCCCCAGACTGAGGTGTGTGCATGACCCACCATGCATGGTCCAACAGCACCTGCCACATATCCACCTAGTGACCACAGTCTTGATTCGACTGATCTCTTTGGAGTGGTAGTACAGCCACCTCTTTCCTACAAAGTTAAAAGGGAGCATAGTCTCAGTGAGTCTTAGCACTCACTGTGGATCATCATACCTCAATTATCTTTTGATTATTACAAATCACTGTCAGCAGTCAATAGTACACCATTGATCAATAGTCAATCAATAATAGAAACTATCAGTCATGTAATGACAGTCAACATTATAGCAACAACCAACAACACCAACAGGCAAGTAGGTAAGCACTATCCTAAAGTTGTATAGGGGACATCTAATGCTTGAACAGGTTTCGAGGGGATACTAATTATGCGAACAGGTTCTAAGGGAACATCAATTTCACGAACAGGTGTTAAGGGAGTATACTCCATGGTAAGCACCGATTTTGTTGCTGCATGCTTAATACAACTTATTGTGATACAGATCATAATAATCATAACTACAATGATTATTAAATTTTGAAGGAGACTGATTAGCCATCCTGAAAGAGAAAACTCAAACATGTCAAAAACCTTTTCTAACCAATTAGTTCCTAGTGCAGCAACAATTGCCTCTGAATCCTTGGCTCCTCTCTTCATCTTGTTGATTTGGTCCTGAAGTGGCATCAATAGCTTTGCGATGCGGACACAGCAATCATCTACTGATAGGTTCAGCACTCCACATACACCCTTTTCTTTTAGCAGCATCAGGTCCAACACAGCTCAGTTCTGGAGAGTCATCTTACTTGTGTGTTGCAGCTGCTTATTCAAGAGTTCTATACTGTCAGACATGGCATTAGCTAAAGTTGATAGTTGTAGTCCTAATTCTAGAACAGCTTGTTGATTTCGCCCCAGAGTGACTCCCATCCCAAAATTGATTCCAACGATCATCCAACCCAAGTTGGAGCTTTCTGCTGTCCCTTCCATAAACCCCTTGGTTTATGGTCCCACCGCTGGTGTGGTATGGGTCCTTTCCGATAAATGGGACAGAGTGAGAGCACAACTAGTGTGCAGGCTAGTCCTGGAATGGTTGGGTATAATCGGGAATATAGGTGGCCATCAGAACATGCCCACACTGTTAGGAAGTGCAGAAACAAAGGAGGCTTGACACGAACCTGGCACGGTAGCGAGAGGACAGCAATATTCTTACTACAATCTAGGGCAGAGGGCCGTAAGTAACTTGTTGCTACATAGGCGGCCCTGTATCAAAGTGTCCTGAACAGGAGGATAGACCCATAACAAGGACATTTCATCCATGTTTTTGCATCAGATCTCTGTTTGGCAGCTGCAGAGAAGGGATTCCTGTGCCGGGAATACGGTACCCTTTTCCTCATACCAACATGAGTGTTTCTGGCCCATGTACAGTTAAGACGACAGCCAAACGAACCTTGGTTACACCCACTGGGGCATTCATCACCATTCTTTTCTGGGTGTTTGATGCATTACAAGGCATTCAGTGGTTTTCTCTATAACAGGGGATGATCATCAGTGCTTCACAGAGTGCTATATTCAGTAGTTCCGTGTGTAATCTCAGGGCATGGTGTAGTGCCACTCCAGCTACACCCCGTGGCCTCATGGGTAGGTTGAAGAATAGAGTTACATCTGGCATCTCATACTGAACTAGCATTCACTGTGTCCAGTAATCAACTATAGACAATGTAAGTATAGCCTTTTCTCTCAACCTCCCCAAACTTCCAACAATAATTGTTATATTTCTCCCATGTGAGTTCAAGGGCTAGCAATATGTTAATGTCCTCCACAAAAAACTGGCAAATGGTCTTTTGCTAATTGAGGGAAGGGTAATCAAGCCGTTACCGAGGTTAGATTCATCATTTGGGCGAATCCCATCATTATTTTTGCTGCTAGATTGTTGTCCAGGTCTGAGTTGTCCACACCAGGCACTGTCACCATTGCCAGTAGGAGTGACAGGTGGTCCATTTCTCCATTGTCCTGTAAGAAAGCACAACGTTGGGCCTTGGTTCTTTGGAACCAGGATTCTGGATTAGAAATCAGGGATTATCCACTGGGCCTTAATATGGTGGGTCTTTCCATTCCCATCTAGGGCTTCACAGGAGTATAAGCCTCTAGGTTTTGCCAGGGTCATGGGCAGAATGCTGACAGCGGGAAGTTTCACCATGACTGGTTGGCCCATGTATGTCCTTAGTTGGGATTGGTCTCTTCTATCATCCAGTATAGGGTCATTACTCGTTAATGGTTCCATAGGACAAAAGGCTCAGATCTTGGGGTTTCCATAGCTTTCCCAATGGTATTAATAACAAGGACTGCCTGTGGTAACTGTATATCCCAGTTGTGGCATGAGACATCAGCATAACTTTTGATCAAACTGTTAGTTCATTCAACTATGCTATTGACCTGAGTGTAACATGGTGTGTGGAACATCCATTTGATACCCTCCCCTTGAGCCCAATCCTGCACCATTGTGGCCTGGAAAAGCTACTCATTGTCACTTTGAATGCACTCTGGAGTGAGTAAAACACTAAACCACTCTCACAGTGCTTGTACTGTCTGGGCTCTGGTGGCATTGTTAACAGCTGTAGCCATCGAAATTTCTGCTATCACCTCTACTCCTACCAAGATATATTTCTTCCCATGAGATGATTTCAAGGGCCTGATCAACCTGTGAGGTGCTCCAAAGGGCATTGCCCTGCTTGATATGCTGGGCTGGGGTTTGATTCGGGTGGTCAGCCTTGAGGCTTATCTGGCACTGTGGACAAGCTGTAAGGCCTGCTTCACATATTTTCATAGACACTGGCCATCCCTGAGACTGATACTCGTAATAAAGATCTACTTTCCTGGAGTGGCCTTGCTTGATATGCAGCCACTCATTCAACAGCCCCCAATCTTCCCTTTCGCTATAAACTACCTTAATTTGGGCTAGGTGATCTGTTGATTCCATTTTACAGCCAGAGTTCCACCCCTGCATGACCCTTTACCGAACCCACTTTCAAAGGCTGTGATCTGCCTCTAACAACCCTTGCCAGTCTCTGGCTCTTCAGACTCTAGCATAGCCCACTTCCCAGCGATTGGATTCCCATTGACATATCCACTTCCTGGCACCTTTTTAAATTGCATAGGAATTAGTGTAAATTATGGAGGCATCATTCCCTGCTGCCAGCATAGCTGCCAGTGTGCTACCTTCACCCTCCTCTGTAAGTGTCATCCTGGTGGCAATCTCCAGTGCTACTGCTTTATATTGCCACTTTGGCCCTGCTTGATGGGCAGATGTATCAGTGAACCACATTCCTCGTGTATCTGAGCCTGTGGTCAGTTTGGGCACCTCTTTCATTGGAGAAGGTTTATAGGGTAGGCCTAGCAAAACCAGATCTGGATTCACAAGTTGTTGGAACTTAGAAACTTTGACTAGGCCTTCTCTTAGCTGTAGTAGCTGACTAACTCCCTCCAAATAGGCATAGCATTTCCATATCGTGGCCTTCTGTGCTACTCCCTCTGGAGAGAGTGACCTTTTGAGGATTAAACTGAGCAGAGGGAAAGGGCCTTGCACTTTAATATCTTGTGAAGTACACAGCCTCTCCATTTCCTTAAGTGCCCTGGTAAGTGAGAGGAGTCCCTTCTCCCACTCTGAACATTGTTGTTCAATTTCCTTAAATGAGGTAGAGTGATGATTCAAAATCACTCATCTATAAAATGAGGGCTCTCAACCTGCAGGAGTTACCGTGGGAGGCGTCCCAATCCAGGGGGAGTGTCCCTGACTGCAGACCCACTGCTATGAGGAGGACCAACTCAACATGGCCCCCCAGCAGGGCTCCATTTATATCCTAGATTGAATCTGATCTGTGGTCATATATAGTCAGTGGTCTAGAAACTTCTCTTGACTGAGGTGTTTCATTGGCTAAGGGCCATGTCTATTGACTGGGGGGGCCTGCCTTTCCTCTCCCCAGACTGAGGTGTGTACAACACCCACCATACATGGTCCACCAGTTGAGAAGTTTCTGATATTGTCGAAAAGGGCGAGGTGCACCTGCCACAAGCTCTCATGGTCAGCTTAGAAAGACAATCTTCTGTCCCCCAGAATATACCCTTCACATAGCACAGAAGCAGCTTTCTCTCTTTTGACCCCTCCCCAAGTCTTTTAAAAAATCATTATGAAGCTAAGGATAACAGACGTACATAAAACTCCATTTAACCATTGCACAGGTTATGATAAAAGTCAGGCTATTTGCTTTATTCCCCTTAAATCCTTCCAGAATGCTGCTGTAAAAGTCAGTTTTATCTCCTGAAGCTCAGGCCATGAAACTCCCAATTAAAATTCTTTCATTGCTTACCATCCTTTTAGCCATGTTCGAGGTCCTTGTCTTCCCTATCAAGGCTGTACTTTCATTTCTGCTTAGTGTACTTCTTTTCTTGACTGCACACAAGATTCCCACCTAGGTGTTGCTTTCAAACCCTCCTTCTACTTTTATCTTTGTTTTTGTTCCCACCTACCTAAGTTGGAACTCCAGCTGAAATTCTTCTCTGGCAGACACCTACAGCACCTGTGCATCAGCCACTCTTCAGCGATGTTATATACCCTTGCCTGTCCATTCCTCTGATAATAAGTGTTTTACAGCTTTTGCCATGGTGGATATATGGGGGACTTTGAGAGCTGGAAGCACAATTCTCTGCAGCTTAATTTAAGAAGACAGCTCTGTGGTGGGGAGTGAGAATTTCTCACGCTCCCTTTGGACTGAGTTTAGGAAAAGATCATAGCACAAAAAGACTAGTGGATTACACAGAGACCGCTTTAACTTCCATCAGCTATTCCATCCTTAGAGGTCCAGAGCACTGTGTGAAACCTTGAAGGAATGAGGTTTCAAAGTTCTGCAGGTTTTATGCAGTTTTAACAGCAAATATTCATCATTCTCCCATCCTAATTAAAAAAAAAAAAGAAAAAAAGGAAAAAAAGAAAAAATCTTCAATTAAAATAGTCAATTTTCTTCAGTGAAATGTAGGTTGTTGGTGGTTTGCTGGAGCCTCAGATCAGGATGTAGCTTGCACATATTCCATATGTGGCATAATTTCAAAGAGAAACTATGTGAATTGAAGATGAAGATGAAAGTTTGTGTTTTAAATGTCTATCCTGTGCTTGCTATCCATTGAAATAGAAGATATAAAGAGATGAATACAATGACATTGGAGAAAAAAAAAAAACAGTTTGGTTTGCTGGCTTATATTCATTTATATTGCTGTACTTGAAGGGACATTTTGAGTTTTCAGGTCATGTCACAGACAGCTGATCCACCTACATATACATACATATGGACATAGGATAAATGTGTACAAATTAAAGACTAGGTATTATCAGGCTAAAATGGCAGGTTTGATCCTAAGTGGAAATAAAATCTACTCATTGCCTATAATTTAAAGTTAAATATGAGGGACAGATGCAAACTCTGCCTGCTGTGAGCAAATTGAAGGAATTTGTCCAAGAAAATAAAGTTTTTCTATTGCTTATTGAAAAGTTTTAGGAATCTGGAAAACTGGAACTGGATTTCCTCATTAATTATGAGAAATTCAAGATGAGTAGTATTGCTGGAATCTGGAGAGGTGATGTCAGTGATTGGAATGTTCAAATTATAAATTGCCACTTGTTCAGCAAAGCCTGAGAGGATGGGGAAATGGATAAAAGTAATTAGTTTATATATGGGAACAAGATCATGGATTGACTTTAATAAACAAGATAGTTTCAAGCAATAATCTGCTCACATGTATAAGCTTTGCTTTTCAGAAGGTTTAATTTCCCAGAATTAATCAAAATACTAAGCAAAGGATTGAAAAATAAAACAAGTAAAATGCAAACAAAAAAATGTACATTATTTAAAGTCAATCTTAGTATAGACAAAACAGGGTACTTCCATGACGAAGGAGAACAACTTTAAGTGTACTTTACTGTCAGAGACCAAGGTAACTTAAGGAGATCTATAGTTTGTCTATCTTTGTTCTGAATATATCTGATTATATCAGGGAAATCAAAGACGTCTTTTATTATGTGAATTAAAAACAAATGAACAAAACAAGTAACATGATCAGGTAAATGTAACATTCAGTCTAAGAGCAACCCAAAGGAAAACAATTAAAAATCTTCAATGGGATTAAATTGATAGAGGAATGAACTACATGGATAAAATTATGTGCTAATATATTTTTATGGAAAAAGGGGCTTTTCAAACTTTATTTCATTCCTTGATGGCAGTAAAAAATTTGTTAATAAAGTTAGAAGTATATATCTAATAATATTAGACATTTATCAGAAGTTTGACAGCATAATACAACATTCTGAATTAAAAATTAATGCTATATAATATAGTTGTAGCATACAATATATGAATTAATGAACAAATGAAAAGCACTTCTCGAAAAAGCAATTTCAAATGGGGGAACATCCTTGAACTCCTTCCCAATGGAGTTTTCTAGGAAAATCCAATTGTTTTTCAATATCTTTATAAGTGGCAAACATTAGAAAACAAGCTCTCCTAAGGCAGATGTTAACTATGTCCTCTCCAGGTTTTTCAATATCTTTATAAGTGGCAAACATGAGAAAACAAGCTCTCCTAAGGCAGATAATAACTATGTCCTCTCCAGTTAGTGATCCCTGAACTGTTTAGAAGTTACCCACTTAGATTGTCCTCATACTGCAGGGATTGATAACATTATGTATTTGTGTATGTTTCCTTCAGTTTTTATCAACTTAAGAGCTGTACTGCATACTGTCAGGCTAATATTTTCATTGCATGAAACCGAAGATATATATGTGCATGAGATCACGAAGGTGAGTTAATGGATGCTATAGCACTGCATAGGACAAAGCAGCTAGTTGTGGTGTAGTTTCATCTATACCACCTTTTGGGGCTAGTTTCTAGACCAAACTTCCCAGAATCACACCACATTTTCCTTTGGAGGTAACTCACTAGTTTACTCCAGAAAGATCCTGGCAGCAAATGAACTACTGTGGATCACTGAAAGACCAATATATACCAAACAATGCGATGAGTAAGGATGATATCTTGGAAAGTGGCATCTTGAAAATGCTTTTAAAGGTGACTGTGGTGGAGTGACACCAGATGCCCACCAAAGCCACTTTATCATGCCCCTCCTCAGCTGGACAAGGGAGAGAAAATATAACGATAGGCTCATGGGTTGAGATAAGGACAGGGAGAGATCACTCACCAATTACCGTCATGGGCAAAACAGACTTGACATGGGGAAACTAGTTTAATATATTACCAATCAAATCAGGACAGGCTAATAAGAAATAAAACCTAAATCTTAAAACACCTTTGACCCACCTCTCCCTTCTTCCCAGGCTTAACTTCACTCCCAAATTCTCTACCTCCTCCTCCCCAGCACTGCAGAGGGACAGGGAATGAGGGTTGGGGTCAGTTCATCACCCATTGTCTCTGCCGCTCCTTCCTCCTCAGGGGGAGGACTCCTCACACTCTGCCCCTGCTCCAGCCTGGGGTCCTTCCCACAGCAGACAGTCTACAAAGTTCTCCAACATGAGTTCTTCTCATGGGCTGCAATTCTTCACAAACAGCTCCAGCGTGGGTCACTTCCCCCTTCAGGCACAGACGGCTCCAGCCTGGGTCCCCCGCGGGGTCACAAGCCCCCCCACCCAACCTGCTCCAGCCTGGGCTCCTCTCTCCACGGGGCCACAGGCCCTGCCAGGAACCTGCTCCAGCACGGGCTTCCCACCGGG
>NW_009605438.1:3856-10722 GCF_000690535.1 Cariama cristata | reverse complement strand
CTCCTCCTGCTGCACTGGCCTGGGGGTCTGCAGAGTTGTTTTCACTCATCTCTCTGGCTGTTATTGTGCAGGTTTTTTTCCCCCTTCTTTAACCTGTTATCCCAAAGGCACTACTGCCATTGCTGATGGGTTCAGCCTTGGCCAGCGGTGAGTCTGTCTTGGAGCCGGCTGACATCAGCTCTGTGGGACACAGGGGAAGCTTCCAGCAGCTTCTCACAGAAGCCACCCCTGTAGCCCCCGCTTCTACCAAAACCTTGCCACGTAAACCTAATACAATTATACTGTGCAAGGAATTGAAAATGAATTGCAGGATAATGCTGTGCTCAAAAGCTAGCCCATTCTTCAAGAACATAACTTAGCGAGTAACAAAAGCTTTTAACTCCACATACAGAATAAGTGAGATTAGTACCATATTTCTGTATAGTCTTGTGATATCGTGGTTCTTAAAGGTGGTTGACAAGTTGGAGAGGGTAGAGCAGGCAAGTAAAAAAAGAAAGCTTTCAAGTAATTCAACCTGGAAAAAATATCTTATATTGTAAAACTTAAAAAATATTGTCTATTTGTCTTAGCAAAGACAAGATTGAAAGGTGCCTTGAATACACTGTTGAAGCACCTTTGCAGAGAAAAAGCACTGAATGCCAGAGAGCTCTTTGATCTGCTTAACAAAGAAGGAGCAAGAATCACTGGATAAAAGATGTAGCTAGAAAATTTCAAATGAGACAATATAAACATATTTTCTAAAATGAAGGCAATTAACCACTGGAAGAATATTAAAAGAGGTGAAGTTATATTAATGTCTTTTTCTTTACAGGCTTCTCAGTAGAGTCATAATTATACTATTTTTTTCAGACTGTTTTTTTCTGAAACAGTTGTATATCCCTGTTGACTTTTAGGTGATAATATAGAAGTGAAGTTGAGTTCCAGTACATGAAGATTTCTAAATACACTATCAGAAACACATTATATATAAACCAAACTAAAATGCATTTCTCATACTCGTTTATGCAACTAAACTAATGCTCAGATTTATGGAATTTCTAGGTATTTTAGGCCATAAATCTCTGTTAAGGAGGTGAACATCCTTTTGCTCAGCTGTTGGGAGAGTTGACTCTGTAGTCTTTTAAGACTAAAAATCCCATTGATCCAATTGGAAATTTGTTGATGGTGTTTATGAGAGATGTCCATGCAAATGCATAGCTGTGCCTGTAGCCATATAATACAAGACACTGTTTTGGAAAGAGTCCCTTTTAATGTCAGTTGTCTGAGACGTTCTGTAGAGAATACTGTGTTTATGTAGATGCAGTGGATTTTGTTTTAGCCAGCACTAATCTAAACTGAAATGTAAACTCTGACTGGGGCTGCTGGTCATTGCAAAAGTTAATTTAGTGGTTTATATTTTTCATATAGAAGGACAGAATAAGGAACTACACCTATTGTATCATTCTGCATTTAGAATGTCAAACATGGAGACAGGTTGAATTGACCACTATTTCTAGAGAAATATATGAATTATGCCAGGTAAGAACAAAACTCAGACTATCAGGTGCCTAAATCAGATACAACATCCTAATCCCTAGCATACATGAGTCATACCATTCTGGCCCGACAGCAAGTTTTCTTTTAATAATTCTATGGAGTTAATTGCGATATCAAATGGCAGAAAAACAGCTGGATTACAGAAGATCTTGAAACCAATTTTTGAAAGAAAGAATAATCTGACACACACACCCCTCCGAGGTGAATTCGAAATAGAATAAATTGCTTCAGCTAGAGCAAGTTAACCTTTTGCGTGTTATTTGAAGGCACTCAAATGCAGTCTCAGTGTTAAGGCTAAACTTATTTCTAAGAAATAAAGGAACACGGATTTGAAATAGCTTTCTAGCAGTGGCAATGTGAAACAAATGAACTCCTAATTATTCTTAAAATGAATTATTTTATGAATGGATTGTATGTGACAATTATCTGTGATAGCAAAGATCTGAAATTGTTAAGCCAGGAAACACCTTCCAGTTCCACGTGTTTGTCCCACTAAGTAAAATATCAGATAGAGGGAAACAGTATTATGTTTGAGAGTGGCTTTATGCTTTAATTCACAAAGATTAAAGAAGAAGAAAAGCGTGTTTATCTGGCTTGTTCATAGAGATTAAATTACCCTGATATATGAAGTGAGGTCAGTTCTGTTGTTTCACATAGGAGAAACAATATGTTTCAAACTCTCCTGTACAGAGCTCTTAGTTTTATTGATTAATACTGAATTTCTTCTATTTCGAATAGTTTCAGAACTGCACATTCAGGTACTTTTGTTTATAACACTGAATCATGCTGAGGTTTTATGACCTTTTGCAAAGGAATTTTCAATACTTATTTAATAGAACACTGAAGCTAGCTTTGGAGAAGAAATACTCCACACAGAAAATTTCACTGTGAATCTTTTGAAGTAAGATTTACACACTTTATAAAAATGTGTACACAGCGTAACATAACAGAGACTCTTTCTAATTGCTTATTGAAATCAGCATGGGCCCATAACTATGGGTTGCAGAGCTTCAACTCTTGACTTTTTAATCTCTTTCCTAAAGGTATCCATTTCTCATTGGAGGTGAGAGACAAATGTGTAGCTGCTAAGTGTGAGAAAGATGGTAATGGAAATCAGTAGTGTTAATTAAATTACAAGAATTAACATATCCAGTATTTCTTGCTCCTCTAAGCTTTTGCAACTGATAATGAGAGCGTAGAGTGTTTTACAATCCCCTCCTTCTCACAGAGTAATCTATATCCAAAATCTTTGCCAAGATACAGTTGAAATTTTGACTAATTATTAATTTGGTTTGGTCTGCTCCCTCTCTTTCAACAGAATCAGTAATTTAGAAAAAACAGACTGAAAAACAGACAAAAACCCCCTTTCTATTCATCTTAGTGGGATTAAACTTGGATCCTGCATCTTTGAGTAGTAATAAAAGTTCATTCCAATCAGAACAACAGAGAATTAGTGAAAAACGTGCTCAAAATGAGTAGAAAACAGATATGGTTTGGAGTTTTTTGGTGTGCTTGTTTGTTTGTTTGTTTGTTTAGGGGGGTTCTTGGTGTGGCATTTGGGTTTTTTGGGTTTTTTTGTGGGTTTTTTTGTCATTGTTTTGCTTGCTTAATATTGTATCAGTGGCTGCAAAGTTGGTCAAATTTGGACAAATTTGGTTTTTTGCAATACTCTAGAAGTAACAATTACTGAATATTATAGTGAATGTGTTCAAAATGAAATATTGATGAATAGGAGATTGATAAGTAAGACAGGCTCACCATAATTAGCTACAGCAAACATCTTTATCTTATTTTGTCCTGAGTTCAGCAATACGCTTAAGGCAAAATTTAAGACTCATTGCAGCTGGGGCCTTATCTGCCTGGATATATTGCATTGTTCCACTACTAGGGTACTTGCTGAAGTTGTGCTTATATTTGTAACTTCACATTTTGCAATTTATTTAAGGTAAAACAGACAAACAAAAAGAGAATCTGAAATTCGAGGTCTTACTGATTTCTCTTCACACAGTGAATTAAATCTACTTTTTAGTTAGCATATGTTCCTCCATCTGCTAAGATTTGACTTTTCTTATTGAGGTTAATTATTGTTTTCCATCATGGTTGGGGTTTTTATTTGTCCTTTTTTAATCATTCATCTAAATGAGGCAGCTTTTAAAATTTAGAATAACAATTTTACACATTTATAAACACACAACTGAACCTTTTGTCCGTGATCATACAGTAGGGTTAATATTGTATAAAACTATAATGATCTTCGGTAAATTTTAATTCTGATAAACTTTCCATCTTTCACTGAATTCTATTGGCATGAAATTTGCAAGGACAAGTTTCCCACTGAAGCTAGTGGGATACTGTAGAGAGGAGAGTACTGAAATAACAGATGCAAACCCACCTTTCTGTACATAAGCTTTTGTAACCAAACCAGTAGTCCTTAGTCCTTGGAAATTTCCAGCATGTTTCCAGACCAGCAATTTCTGAGTCACTGTGTGACCTGTTATTCAAAGAGATTGTATATAAAAAAATAAAAATCGGTAGGTGAAAATTTAGATCTGTATTAAATCCAAAATCATATACAAGTAATCTTCAGTGTTTTGAAAAGTCTGTCTTCTTTCTTGTGGTGTATATTAAAAACAGCTGTGGTTGATAAACTATATAAAACTGTATATATTTTCAAAAATCAAGTATGAGTAGTTCATGTGCAGTTTTAAACCAAATGAAACATTTTGTAGATACTACTCTGCATTATGAAGAAATATAGTCATTAGGTAAAGGATTCATTTTTTCTTGCTACTCATGGCAAATCTATATTCTTGACAGCAATCAGTCTTCCAGAAACAAGCACTCATTGTCTCAGACTCAGCTGTTTCAGGACCAATGTGAAATGAGAATTTAAAAAAGAAACATAAAAGCACAATGATAATTACATTCTATCCATCCTTTCTTCCTCTTTCTTAAAACTTTCTGGGGTTTTAAATTTTGAGAAGAATCTTCTTTGACTCACCTTGAAGCACTCTTTTTCCATCTCATTCAGAAGTGTTATCTCCTGTGCCGTTCTCACAGCATAAATACATGCATTTCAAACATTTACCCAAAGTTCTTCTGATTTACGACTGTTATCATTTTTATGCCACAGTACATTTTTTTTCCCAAACAATAATCTTGCTCCGCTTGTGGAATCAGCTGTTTGACCTTCAGTAACTTTTTCTTCGTTCACTTGGGAATTGAATTATTCCCATTGTTAGAAGATATTTACTTGTATCATTCCTTGAAATGATGCTAAAGTGAATTCTATCTGGAAGTATACTTGTGTCGTAGGCATTAAACTCTGAACACTAGCAAGAGGCAGATAATTTGAAATATGTATGTGAGTATGAATTCTCAAAACTGAACTTTTCAACTCCCCAAAAGAAGCCTGCTATTTTCTAGATGGAACTGGTATGGACTGGTTGTAAATTTTTCTAACACTTGAACTAAACAGACTTAGCAAGTCCCAGATCCTGCAGTTAATAAAAAGAGATGAGAGAGAGCCACCAATTAGGAAGCTGATCAGCTGCTGTGCTTTTGCACACAGACTGTTTAGTTAGGGAAAACAGGGGGCTTAGGATGCCAAATAGAAGGGCTAGTGCTGATAGAAAGGATTCAGAAAAAGAAGAAATGGCCTTAGAAAGAAGTGGCCTCAGAAAGGTGGTGGTGAAGGTCTTGGCTTTGCTCTGGCTGGAGGGAAGATCCTGGAAGTGAGAAAGATCCCAGAGATCACAGAGATGCATGGACATGAAGGCTGGAAGACCCCTAGGGAGGCACTGTGGCCAGTAACGCCCAAGACTCGTAACTGTGAGCAGAGGCACGGCACAAACTGATAAGACTTGCTGCCCAACTTTCCCAGCCCAGCAACGACCTCCGTGCAGGGAAAAGAAGCTGAGTCCTACTGAACACCGTGCTGTGGGTTAGTGAGTAAATGTCTGAGGTAATCAAGTAGCTCTAATCTCATTGGTTTTTAAATAAATCACTGTATCCAGATCCACTACAAGGTGTCATTTACTCTGTCTCTCTTGAGACAAGACTGCAGGAGACAAGAGCTTCTGAGAGTGCAGTATATCCAAAATTAGTGAGTAAACAGTCCAGAAACCAGATTTTCAACATGCAATTTCTATTAGATTTTCACCCATGCAGGTATATGTCCATTTCTTAAAAAAATGAGAGAAAAGGGAAAATATTTGTCTATCCCAAACAACTGGCAGGTGACAATGTTTTAGGCTGCTGTTTAATTAATTTTTCTAAAGTGAATACCTCCTATATTATTAAACAGAAAGAGACAACCATCCATATATTGCTGAAATTAGGCACCTAGTTAGGTAAAACCACACTCTGAATTTATTCCAAGGCAACTACTTTTCTCTATATAATATTTGTGGATATTTAGTAAGTACAAGAATACTGGTTTACTAACCATCTAAAGCTGAGGAGAAGTTTTGACTGAGTACTATCCTCAGTGACAAAATACAACTAAAATGACCATATGATATTTAAAAAAGGACATAACAAAACATTTTTCTTGAGCCTTAAAACTGCTCAGTAGGGGGAAAAAAAAAAAAAAAAAAAAAAAAAGGAAAACAACCAGCTAGATTCACAGCCATTTGTAGAAACACCAGTTTCTCCCTGAGAGATTGGTCAGAACTTTTTGACTAAAGAAGGGGAGAACAATGGATATGAAGTAGTAGTCAGTAAGCTTCCTACTCTACTGAAAGGCTGTTATTTTCTGTAGTGTTCCTATTTACTTATGGCATTCATGTCTTCAGTTCTCCTCATAGATATCTAGAGGAATAAAGAAATTGCAATTTAGTGAGTGAAGGGTTTCAAAAACTTTCAAGGTGCTGCATTTCAGCCTTGTCACCATTTAAGGCTGGGCTGACTCTCAAAACGGACGGCAGTCGCTCTCTGTTAACCACTCCCTCCTACTGGGAGGGGAAAGGACGGAGAAAAGGGAGAGAGACATGGATTGGAAATTAAAATTACTTTAATAATACAGTAATAATGGAAAATAGTATAATGTATTAATACTAGTAGTACTAATAGTGGAAATAAGAGGAAAAGTTCACAAAACCGATACTGAGTGTCCCAATGATGGTCGGGGGATTGCAGGCCGTAGGTCACAGCCCGCAGCGGCTTTGCTGCTGCCGCAGCAGAGCGGGCACCTGGATGTCCCAGACTGGACTGCGCAGCTGACAGGAACCGGATTCAGGAATGCATGGATCGGGGTTGGAGACAGGACAGCGAGCAGAGTCCCACAGGGATGCTGGCCATGAAAGAAGAGAGCGAGAACCTCGTGATCC
>NW_009605438.1:493-3672 GCF_000690535.1 Cariama cristata | reverse complement strand
CATTCTGCATACCAATCCTACTGATACTTCAGTAGCAACTATAAACGTCGAGCGTTATCAGGCCTGAAACACAGACACTGTCTGAAAAACATGTAGCTGTACTTTCAGAAAGTGCAGTTACTTAGAAGAAACTTAACTGAAAGAAAAACGCCTGAAAGGAGAAATAGTCCTGTTTTAGCCAAACCAGGACAAGCCTTAATACTGAGATTGTTCCCACAGTATTAAAATAATGTGTGAAGTATTATCTTACTGTTGCTGACAATTAAGAATCAGATAAATATTTTCAAAGATATGTGTCTTTTTCCAATATCTGTAGTTTTAATACATTTGTCTTGGGCTCAGTACCCTGATGGTGATGAGGAAGCAAAACATCTACTTACATTTGTAAATACAATAATGTAGTTAGTAAATTCTTGAAAAAAAACCCAACTCTGCAAACTAAACAATGCTTTAGATAGTCTCTAGTTTTGTAATCATAGAATGGTTTGGGTTGGGAGGCTACCTTGAAAGATCATCTAGTCCAATCCTCCCACCATGGGCAGTGACACCTTCCACTAGACCAGGTCACTCAAAGCCCCATCCAACCTGGCCTTGAACACTTCCAGGGCTGGGACATCCACAACTTCTCTGGCAAACCTATGCCAGTGTTTTACCATGCTGCTCGTAAAGCATAACTTCCTTATATCTAATCTAAACCTACCCTCTTTCATTTCAATACCATTGCCTATTGTCCTATCACTACAGGCCCTGGCAAAGAGTCTCTCTCCATGTTTCTTATAAGCCCCCTACGTATATTAAAAGGCTGCAATAAAGGTCTTCTCGAAGTCTTCTCTTCTCCAGGCTGACCAATCCCAACTTTCTCAGTCTTTCTTCACAGGAAATGTGTTCTAGCCCTCTGGTCATTTCCATGGCTCTTCACTAGATCCCCTCTTAACAGGTCCATGGATTTCTTATGCTGGGGGCCCCACTGCTGAATGCAGTACTGCAGGGGCGGTCACATCAGAGTGGAGCACAGGGAGAATCACCTCCCTCAACCTGCTGACCATGCTGCTTTTGATGCAGCCCAGGATATGATTGACTTTCTGGGCTGCAAGGGTACATTGCTGAGTCATATTCAAATTTTTCATCTAACAGTATTTGCAGGTCTTTCTCTACAAGGCTATTCTCAATCCATTCATCATTCAGTCTGTATCAATACCGGTGATTGCCCTGACTCAGTTGCAGGACATTGCACTTGGCGTTGCAGAACTTCATGAAGTTCACATGGGCTCATTTTTCAAGCCTGTCAAGGTCCCTCTGGATGGCATCAGGGAAAGTGTGTTCTTTCCTACTGACTATATCATTAATAAAGCTATTGAACAGTACCGATCCCAATACAGACCCCTGAGGGATGCCACTTGCTGCTGATTTCAATTTGGACATTGAACCATTGACTGCAACTCTTTGGATGTGGCCATTCAGCCAATTCTTTAACCATCAAATTGTCCATCCATCAAACCTATATCTCTCCAATTTAAAGACAAGGATGTTGTGGGGGACTCTATCAAAGCCTTGCAGAAATCAAGGTAGATGACATCAGTTGCTCTTCTCTTATCCACCAACACAACTTCTCCATTGTAGAAGACCATCAGATTAGTCAGGCACGATTTGCCCTTGGTGAAGCCATGTTGACTGTCTCTAATCACCTCCCTGTCTTCCATATGTTTTGATATATGTTCCAGGAGGATCTGTTCCATGATCTTGTCGGACACAGAGGTGAGGTTGACTGATCGGTAGTTCTTAGAGTCCTCCTTTTACCCTTTTAAAAAATGGCTGCCATGATTTTTCATATATGATGGAAAGTGGCTTAGCAACTGCATCAGTCAGTTCCCTCAGGATGCTGGGGTGCATATCATCAGGTCCCATGGGCATGTGTATGTTCAGGTTCCTCACATGGTCTTGAACCTGATCTTCTCCTAGAATGGGTGAGACTTCATTCCCCCAGTTCCTGCTTTGTGATTTAGGGGCTTCAGAGATGTGAGAAGATCAATCGCCAGTGAAAACTGAGGCAAAAATGTTCTTGAGTGCTTCAAACTTCTCCTTGTCAGTTGTCACCAGATTTGATCTCATTTATCGGGGAGGTGGTGGTGGTAGTGGTGTACAATTTCTTTTGTTTTCCTTTTCTGATTAGTGTACCTGTAGAAGCCCTTCTTATTATTCTTCACATCCTTTGCCAAATTTAGCTCCAGCTGTGCCTTAGCTTTCCTGATCCCATCCCTACACTCCTAGACAGTATCTCTGTTCTTCCTAGGATGCATGTCTCTGCTTTCACTGCCTACTTATTTCCCTCTTGCATTTCAGTGTGATCAAGAGGTCCTTATTCAGCCAAACACTCAGCATTTCCTTTTGAAAGTGAATCTCTTACATTCCCTACAGGTCCTGTCTTGGTTAGAACCAGAGGTTAATCTCAGAACACATGAAACTCAGTCCTCCTGGGTGAAAGTACAACGGCAGTTGAGTGGCAGGAGTGCACCCAACAGGCCCTATCTGCTGATGTGCATTCAGCCTGTGGGACATGCTACCTGCAGTCTGAAGTAAATCCCCCAAAACTTTCACAGCATCAAAGTCAAGTTCTTGGCAGCAGCTCCTTCATTCTTCACCTTCTGCCCCTTAGGACCGGTGTTGTAACATGGGCAACTCCCGTGTAGGAGTCCCTTTGTAGTCGCCATTGTAGACGACTCCCTTCTGAGCGGAACAGAGGGTCCTATCTGCCGAACAGACCCTCTTCTTTAGGAAGTCTGCTGCCTCCCTGGAGCCCAGGTTAGGGACATCACTAGGAAACTTCCTAGCCTGGTACGGCCCTCGGACTACTACCCATTCTTCCATGTGGGTGGTGATGAAGCCACAACTCGTAGTCCGAGGACAAGCAAAAGTGACTTCAAGGCCCGGGGAAGATTCCATGTGGGTGGTGATGAAGCCACAACTCGTAGTCCGAGGACAAGCAAAAGTGACTTCAAGGCCCGGGGAAGATTGGTAAGGGAAACTGGAGCGCAGGTTGTCTTTTCCTCTATTCTTCCGGTAGTGGGCAGTGACGTTAGAAGAAACAGGTGGATCCAGTCTATCAATATGTGGCTCTGCGGCTGGGGTCACCCCCACCACTTTTTTTTTTACAATGGGGTGACCCACCCAAGGCCCGATTT
>NW_009605438.1:0-399 GCF_000690535.1 Cariama cristata | reverse complement strand
AATGAGGGGGGAGGGGGACAAAACTAGGCTCCCTTGTGACAAGCTGCAGGATGAAACACTGTGGATAGAGGGGCAGGGAGTTAGTAAGGGCCTGCAGCTGGGGGCCCAGAGGTGTGTTGGCCACATGGGAGCACAACTGAAGTCTTATGGAGAGGAGTCAGAACCTCCTGAGATGATAGAAGTCAATGGGGGAACAGCAGTGGAGTACTCCTAAGGAGCTAAGGGGTGTTCTTCTAAGAAAGAGACATGACTGATGGCCCAGCTGAAGTGCTTTTACACCAATGCACGCAGCATGGGCAACAAACAGGAGGAGTTGGAAGCCACCATGCTGCTGGATGGCTATGACCTGGTGACCATCCCTGAAACATGGTGCGATCCCCAGGAGAAAGAAATCGGGTA
>NW_009605437.1:0-5449 GCF_000690535.1 Cariama cristata | reverse complement strand
AACGGAGCCGCTGCTGCCGGGGCACGGGGGAGAGGGCTGCGCTGGAACAGAAGTTTCCTCGGTGCTGTTTTGATTCTTGAACTTCTCCATCACCCACATGAAAACGGACCGAACGCAAGTATCTTTGAAGTCGCATCTTCTAGCAAACTGGGATAGTCTGAAGGCAATGTGTGACTTGGGCTTTTTTTCTTTCTTTGAAGGCGGTTATTCCGCTTTGTCCTTTTTCTCTTTGTGCTGAGTAAAGCCCACCTTGCCAGCACGCTGCCTGCATAGAGGAGATGTTGTTAAGTAGTTTCCAGAAAATAAGAAATGTGGCAGAATTGCCCCCACTTCCCCCTGAAAGAGCCTGAAATCGGCAGTGTGTTGGAGAAGCAAACTTCAGTTCTTTGACCGAGACGCCGATGTAGGGCAGTGCCAAGGGCCACGCTAGGCACGATGCAGGGGCTGGGGAGCAGATTTGCGTGTCCAGTTCGGGATGTGCAGCCTTACATCTCCACAGTCATAGTTATGCCGGTGTGCATCTGTCCCTCGGAAGGTGGATTAAGTTGCAATCTTGGGGTTTAGGGGTTGCTTTTTTCCCCTTGGCAACTTGTGGGCTCGGAAGGGTGGTTGGGGCAAAAATCAGCAGAGCAAGAAGCAGGACGGTAAGTCTGACAGGATTTGGATTAAATTGTTGGCACCACTGAGGAGGGATGAGTGATGAAGCCGCAGTGCTGGATGGTGCCTGAGAGCGAAGCAGATGAAACGTTGGTCTGTGAGGGAGCTTTGCAAACTTCCCCTTTCCCTGGGGGTGCTGCTAGCAGGCTCCCCGTGGAGAGGGCGGTGGTTACGGAGAGGTGCACTGTCAGCACCCAGCTGTCCAAGTGCCGGGGCTTCCCCAAACCTCCCTCCGCCTTCAGGAGGGCTGGGGGTAGTTGGTGAAATGCCCTTTTGACATGGGGTAAAGGTGCCGTCTTGCCGCAGAGGGTGCAGCGTGGCTGTCCCTGAGCATGGCCCGACAGCCCCGCTGTGGCCGTCTCCAGCAGCGGTGGGTGGTGGGCGATGGGTGGTGAGCCGTGCCACCAGCGTGCCTGGGGCTCAGCAGCTCTTGCAGCATCCTCAGTTTTAGCAGAGCCTTTCAAACTGGGCTGCAACCGCAATGTCTCTCTGAGTAGTAGGAGTGTTTTGTTTTGGGTTTACTACTTGATCCTGTCTTCTCCTGCCTTTCTGGAAGTCTGGTGAAAGAGGAGGATGGCACCTGCCCAGGGGCTGGATTGCGATTTCTGCAGGGTGGCACCCAGAGCTTCAGAAGCAATGCCTGTAAATGTCACTCTGGAGCCTATTTTTATTTAACAATTAATAAGGAAACACAGGGCTGTGTGTTGGCAGCACGTTGTGCTTGCATGCTCTTACAAATCTAATCTATTTTCTTGCAAGCCTGCACCTTGCATCTCCAGGTGTGGGCTGTTTATCCTGGGATATTGATTGCTGAGGACTGAATCTGATTTACCAGATGAGACTAAGCAGAAAGGATGTATTTTTTGATGTAACCGCATTCTCTTGTAGTAATTGAATTTAACTAAGTGGAAAACAACATAGGAAAAAATGCATTCCGATTATTTTCCTTACCTTAAGGAGCTTATGTAAAACCAACACAAAATAAGAAGAAAAGTTGTTCAGGTCTCATTAGGAAAACATTCCTTTCAAAGGAATGAAGTGTGTATAGCGGTCGCTTTGGTTTTTCCTTTTTTCCCCAAAATTAATGCCTGTGTAGCTAGGCAATTATATGCACCTTTTAATTTTTGTCCTAAAGTCTCACTGTCTTTAAAAGCTTTCAGGATTTTATCCTGAAATAGATTAGTTGTACAAACAGAGTAGGAATCTGCTGGATTTAATGTTTGGGATCCAGTACGTACTTATGGACGAACACCTAAGGAGCCATTTAACCCTTCCCATTTCCATCACCTTCTTGCTGCATGCTCACTTGTGTTCATGCAATTACACATACAACACGCTAACCAATTCCATCTAACTAGAAGGAAAAAAAAATAATTGTTTCGAACAGTCTTTAAATTTTACATTCTGCTTAGCTGCTTCTCTGTGTGGGGTAGTAATTCTTCCTCGTAAATCAATAGTACAGAAAAGGCGTAGTTCAGGCTCCTTACAACATGCAGCGATACTGAATCAGTTGGCAGCTTCGCTCCACCTCAAAAGTCCCCAGTGTATCAGACTAAAAATATTCTACTTTCTGTAGTAGAGTAGGCGGGCGTATAAACATATCAGCGGCTATGAATCTGTCTGTTCTAGTGAAGTCTAGCTGCAGGAGAAAGAAAAATGTGGGTTTTTTTCCTCTTTTGCTTCCCAAGATAATCACATCATTGTACAGCCCAGGATTCCTTTTAGCTCTTAAAAGATTATATAGCTGGGTCAGAGTTAATCCAGAAATGTATATATAAAGCACCGGGCATGATTACATTCGTGTTCAGTCTGAGTGATTTGTGGATTTCTTTTTTATTATTTTTTTTTTTATTTAATTGTTGTCTCAGAGGAAGAAATTTCAGCAGAGAGACAGTAGCCTTTCTTCGGCTGCCTTGATAGCAATAATAATCTCAGAGATAAGGCTTAAGGGAGATTAATTCCGAAGTCAATTTGTCGCTGTCGTTCTGGCCGTCGAGTGCGTCGGCAGCACATAAAGCCAGCGCAGGGGCCAGGCCATAGGCTTGGCTGGGTAAAATGACAGTGGAGTATGTCAGCTGCTACAAAGATCTGCTTTCTGGCTTTTTAGACTTCTCCCTTTCTGTGCTTAAAGTTAAGCATAAGGCTGGAGGAACTTGCCCACTGTTTTGATGAAGAAACCTTTAGGGGAGTGACTGGTGAGCCTGATAGCAGCTGCGCAGCAGGACAGGGCCGGAGGGAGCCGGGCTGCTGGTGGGGATCTGCTCCCCTGTGGTCTTCCCACGGGGTCCCGGCCTCCCTGGGGCATCCCCCTGCTCCGGCATGGGGTCCTCCCCGGGCTGCAGGTGGGGATGGGGGACAGCCGGCCTCACCGTGGGCTGCCCCAGGGGCTGGGGGGAATCTCTGCTCCGGGCCTGCAGCACCTCCTCCTCCTGCTGTGCTCACCTGGGGGCTGCAGGGCTGATCCTACCACAGATTCTCACCCCTCTCTCTGCTGCTGTTGTTCCCCCAGCAGTTTTTTTTCCCCTTGTTAACTCTGTTCTCCCTGAGGCACTACCCCCATGGCTGATGGGCTGGGCCTTGGCCAGCGTTGGGTCCGTCTTGGAGCCGGCTGGCGTTGGCTCTGTCGGACATGGGAGAAGGTTCTGGCAGCTTCTCACAGCAGCCACCCCTGTAGCCCCCCGCTACCAAAGCCTTGCCATGTAAACACAATATGCTTGGAGATTGGGAGTCGGAAATTTTTGGCTTTAGTGGTGCATGGTACTTTTGCAAAGGTACTTATCTAGAGCATCCTTTCTGCTTCTTCATTCCATCACCCCCAACCTGCACAGCACATGATGTGGGGGCTCTCTGCCGCACCAAGCAAACAGTATGTGCTGTGTCCCGCAGTTCACCAGCAGCTAGGAGAATGGTCCTCGACAAGTTGCTTGGAGACAGGCTGGAGACTTGCTTGTTAGTACTATTGGTTTGTCTTCTGATGGGCTGACTTGCTTCTACTTTGGGCCCTTACGTCTGTTTGCATTTGAGACTTTCTTGGTCTCGTCTTGTAGACAGTGTCTTCCAGGCTTGAGACAGCTTCCCTCAGAGCCTACCAAGTCTGGCTTCTTTTTCATAAAAATGTGATTGAATTAGGCAAGAATTAGTCTTTGAAAAGCATGAAAGGCCACCTGGAAGCTAAACCATGGTCAAGACTTCACACCTCTGTCCCTTCTTCGTGATATGGAAGAATATCTGCTCTGAGGAAGTGTTCAGAAGGACGAGAAATCTTCTCAGGCATCTGCAGAGACACTGGAGTGGGAGCATCCACCAGCAAACACAGATGCAAACCTTACAAAACCTTGGTGCAAAGGTGTATTAGCTGCTCGCTGACATTTTTACTGAACTGAATCCCGAGTCATCTATCCAAACACTGGCTTTGATCGAAGGGTGAATATTATTAGCCTGACACTGATTTTGAGCTGTGTAATTGAGACTGTATTTGAATTGCGTAATAATTTTATCGTTGCTATGACATAGTGTAGGAGGTGCGATTACAGCACCGTGTACCAATAGATCCGCTGAAAAGGTCTCCGGTCCATTAGATTTATTCTGAATGTCTAATCTTAATAAGTGATATTCTCCAACTTCATTGTAACTTGTTGAAGAAAAGAACATCAAAGAAATACAGTGTGACACTTCCACTGAAAATGGATGTTGCTGTGCGAGCAATTGAGTAGTGCAAGGTGTCCCAGCTTGCTTTCAAACACTTGGCATTTGTTTATGTTTTGATGGTAGGATTTCATGCCCTGTCTTGTGGAGGAGGACTGCGGAACTAACCTTTCAGAAAATGCCTGTTGCCAAAGCAGGAGGTCGTTTCACGTTCATCCACCAACTCACGGCAGCGAAAGTTGCCAGGTTATGATTCCCTTTTATCTGCCCACTGACTGTGCTTTGGAGGGCGATACAGTTGATCAAAGTCCCCAAGAAGTGTGCTTGGGAGGCTGAGAAAAGAGAAATCCACCACCTATGTGGATCAGAAAGGGCCAAAATGAACGTCAGATTGGTGGGAACCGTGCTGGCGCTCTGGGGAAGTAAACAAGATCCAGTGTTTGTGCAGCAGGTGGTAAGTCCACGTTGGAGTTGGACCTTGGGTGTTCACTGTGGTTCAAGGCCTTCATCACGTTGAGGAGATGTTTCAGGGTGACCCTTGGGATTCATATGGTGATGATTTTGCCTTGGACAGGGACTACTCCTCTCTTCAAGACTGTTAATCCTTGACAGGCTCAAGCAATGAGGTCCCATCAATTTATGGCAAGAACCTGGGTGTCTCCTTTGTGTTTTCCCCATGAAGATAAAGAGGAAGAGATGGAAATGAATCCAGCGTGTTTTCTGTCAGATGTCACCGGGATTACTTGTGCAAATCGGTCTGAAGTTTGAGTTATGGAAACCGTATTCACCATTGGCCTCAGTTTCCAGGTGTCCCTCATGTAGGTACTGGCGGTACTCCCATATACTGTCTTGCCTTGGCATGGGGAAAGACGGACGTGTCAATCGGGGAAGCTGTCTGTGGGCCCCTTTACATCTTCCAAACCAAATAAAGTCCTTTCCCTGAAAAACCCCATTTTTAATAGCTTCATATTGAGCTAAAAGTGTGGGCACTGATGTCAAAAATCTTGTGACAGAGCTGTCTTTGGAGGCTGTTACAGCTTGCTACTTGTCTGTTCAGGTGGACATCTCTTGGGAAAAGAGATCTCTGCAGGTGTTTCTAAGTCTGAAACTCAGGATGGGGATAAACAACGGTTCACCAGGTTGTGAA